>NW_015388299.1:62420-119974 GCF_001527695.2 Protobothrops mucrosquamatus
AACATAGCACATTTCCCCAATAAAAGCCAATTAAAACCAAATATTTGTAGCTGTGTCTCTTATTAAAAATCATTAAAAATTATCCCTATTTAAAATTCACCCTAGGTCAGTCCCGCTTGCTGAAAAAGCCATGTCTTGAGGGCGCGGCGGAAGGTTAGGAGATCCGGAATCGTCCGGATCTCGGGGGGTAGCTCGTTCCTCATCATATTTTTCTAGTGTTATACAAATAACAATAATATCAGTTTGTAACGTCTTTTCTAATCAGTTTATATTTCAATTGTATTTGCAATTAAAGTCTCCTTGTTAAATCAATATCCTGTTTTTCAAGCTCTTATTAAGTTTGATTTCCCATCAATACTCGGAATATCTTTGTCAGTTATGATTTTCTCAAAATTAGTTACATTTGTGTAGCTAAGCATTTCATTTATACAAGCCATCCTAGTGTTTTCATATTTCCCATATCAAAAAGGTTCTATTCTAATTAATTAATCATATCTTATTGTAAAAGTCTATATCTAAGGGTTATCTATTCTTTTAATCATATTCAAACAGATATTTAATCATATAATACCCCCTCTGGTAGGTTAGTTCTTCTGTTTTTTAAATCTAACTTTAGCTTTCTTCCTTTGCGAAATAGCTTTCCAGGCCAAAGCAATTAAATAGCCAAAGAATTTTTCCTCTATTTTTATGGATGTTGCTTGAAATGGGAAAGACAATTTAAGTAGGGTATTTTTGAGGGGGAATTCCGCCCATTTATATTCCTTAAACAATTCCCATTTTCCTTCTTCCTCAACTTCTCTTTTCATTTTTTTTGTCTCCCATTTTCTGGCATTTCCCCTAACAGCTCTATAGTCCATTTTTTAAGATCTTCTTCCTTGACCTCAGGTTTTGAAGACCTAAGGGGTAGAGTGCATTTTCCATTTCCATTATTGTAGCTAAGTCTTACAGGGTTTTATTTGTCTGTGCCAATTTGTATTCCCCTTCTTTTATATCTTCCATCTTTGAATCCATTCATCTTCTGTTTTTAGAGTTATTTGTTCATATTTTGTGGTCATTTTCTGGGAACTTTCTAGTTGTAGGTTTAAATTAGAGATTTGCTCATTTATGTTAACTAAATTGTTTTTAATCTCATCATAGTTTCTTCTTGTGTCTTCTTTATGTGAAAGAATTGTCTGGTGAATTGATTATAGCATGAAATATATTTCCTTCTGGAAAGTATTTGTTTTTTCTTGAGGCGTCACTCCTGCAAATCCTTGATAAACCTGGCTGGGGGCTTCAAATGGAAGTGAAACATCCATTTTATTTCTCCCCTCCAGATATTCTGTCAAAACTGTTGTGATCCCCAAGTACTAGTCTTATCTAATATCACCAATCTTAATGTCAATAGAAGAAAGTCTTATCTAGTTCTTCTGGTCTTTATGTATAGCCTTTATAGTCCAATAGGTTCCAGGATATAAGTCCAACACTAAAAGCAATGTTTTGTAACAGTCCTTCTGCTCAAGCATCCAAAAATTGTCAGTCAGGCAAAGTTTGCAATCCACAATGTTCAAAGTGTTCAAAATGTTCAATCACCCTAAAAACAATCCAAAAGTCCCTCCCAGACAAACGTAGCCAAAAGTCAAAATTTTCTTTCTCTCCAAATAGTTCTTAAGATTAAAAGTCAAAGCTCAGTAGAAGATCAGAGTAGTAAGTATGCCAAAATATTTTTTTCTGTTGCCAGCTGTTCTCTGTTAAGCTAAGAGTCACCAAACAACAAAGAAGCTAGGTTGTTATCTATTTCTAGGCTTCTTGCCAGGTCAGCATCAGTCATTGCAGTTGTAGTGCTATACTCTAATCCACCACTAGATGTCATCCAGTATCCATTTTCCAACTCTTAAAACAGAAGGTTGATATTTTTTCAAAGAGAAAATCTTAACAGTTTTCTCAGTTCTCACATTTGTCAAAACTATAGCTTTATATTGCTTCCACTTCAGTATTATATATTTCTGTCCCTCATAAAAAAAATTAAAATGTTGCTTCCGTTCCTGTGGAAGGGTAGGCTGCAGTTCCCTTCCTTTTCACGTTCGAAGGTTTTAGCTTCTTGGCAGCCTTTTCCAGGAAATCCAGTTGTAAAATAGTAAAGAAAGGATCAATATTCTCACCCAGTTCCAAACACGCTGTTTACGATCTGCTAATTAGTGCTAATTAGGTTGTCAGTAGCTGGAGGCTAGCCACAGGAATGCAGCCAGACTTTCCCCTGCTGGTTTGGAGGGCTTTCCTCGGATCAATCAGATCAACTGCCATCTCTCTGTGATCAAAGAGGGACCCCTCCTTCATTGCCTCTCCGGGGTGACTTTAGGCCCTTTTAGGGCCCCCAGCAGGGCAAAATCGGACATGGAAAGCAGAGCCCTGCCTTCTTGCATACATATCACTATGACGCCAAACCAGAAGTCTACATCCCAGAGTTCTGAAGGAGCTGGCAGATATTATCTCAGAACCATTGTACCATATCTTTCGAAAATCCTGGCGCACCAGGGAAATACCTGATGATTGGAAAAGGGCTGATGTGGCTCCCATCTTCAAGAAAAAAAAAACAGACCCAAGAAACTATAGACCAATCAGTCTAACATCAATACCTGGGAAGATCTTGAAAAAGATAATCAAAAAACAGATCTGCGAACAACTAGAAGCAAACAAAGTTATAACCAGTAGCCAGCACGGGTTTGTCAAAAACAGATCATGCCAAACCAATCTTATTTCATTCTTTGGTAAAGTGACTAAATTAGTAGACCAGCAAAACACTGTGGACATAGTATACTTAGACTTCAGTAAGGCATTTGACAAAGTAGACCACAACCTGCTGCTTAATAAGCTAGAAAAAGGTGGGACAGACAACAACACCATCAGATGGTTCTGTAGCTGGCTGACAAACGGTACTCAGCGAGTAGTCCTCAATGGTACTACATCCACATGGGGAGAAGTAAGCTGTGGGGTACCACAAGGCTCCGTCTTAGGCCTAGTACTCTTCAAGGCTCCGTCTTAGGCCTAGTACTCTTCAATAACTTCATTAATGACTTAGATGAGGGAGTAGAAGGGGAGCTCATCAAATTTGCAGATGACACCAAACTGGCAGGAATAGCCAATAACCCAGAAGACAAGCTCAGGATCCCAAAAGATCTTGACAGACTTGAACAATGGGCCCTATCCAACAAAATGAGTTTTAATGTGGAGAAAAGCAAAGTTTTACATTTAGGCAGGAAAAATCAAAGGTTTAAGTACAGATTAGGCGAGACCTGGCTCAAAAACAGCAACTGTGAGAGGGACCTTGGAGTCCTATTGGATGATCACTTGACTATGAGCCAGCAATGTGCAGCAGCAGCCAAAAAAGCTAATACAATCCTGGGTTGTATAAACAGAGGCATAGAATCAAGACCACGTGAAGTATTAGTACTGCTTAATAAAACCCTAGTAAAACCACACCTGGAATACTGCAACCAATTTTGGTCACCATACTACAAAAAAGATGTTGAGAGTTTGGGGGAAAAAATCAGAGAAGAGCAACTAAGATGATCAAAGGCCTGGAGACTAAAACATGAAGAACGGCTGCAGGACTTGGGTTTGGCTAGTCTAAAGAAAAGAAGAAATAGGGGGACATGATAGCAGTATTCCAGTATTTGAGAGGCTGCCACAAAGAAGAGGGCGTCAAACTATTCTCCAAAGCACCAGAGGGCAGAACAAGAAACAATGGTTGGAAACTGAGCAAAGAGAGAAGCAAACTGGAATTAAGGAGAAACTTCCTAACAGTGAGGACAATTAACCAGTGGAACAGCTTGCTTTCAGAAATTGTGGGTGCTCCATCACTGGAGATTTTTAAGTAGAGACTAGACAGTCACTTGTCTGAAATGATATAGGTTTTCCTGTTCGAGGAAGGTCCCTTCCAGCTCTTTTCTATTCTAAATAAGATAATTTGAACCTCATTTTTATGTTTTAAGTGAGAACTCTGGGTTGATTTATTTATCTTATTTCTTCAAAGTCCAACTTTGGAGGGATTTGCATAATTCTGATCTTGGTAGATATGACACATCATGGCATTTGAATATCTTTTCCATGGTCTACCAAATGCTTGTCTGTGGCATATTTCTTGTCTTGTCCTTTATTGTTGATGGTAGATCCTAAAAGGCAGCAGACGTGATCCACAACTTTGAAATCTTCATTGTCAATTCCAAGGCTGGTTATTCCAATTGTTGTCATTAGTTTGGTGTTTACATTTAATTTTAGTTCCATTTTTTCCACTGTTCTCTTTTATTTCTGTTACAAGGTCTTGCAAATCCTTTGCATTTTCAGCAAATACAATTCTAAAGTGTGACATCACATGGGTGCATTGCAGCACTTTCTGGTTTTATTTTTTTATTTTTATCCCAAGTTTATTACTTTATAAGTAACTCAGGGTGGTGAACACACAAACTCTTCCTTCATCCTCTTATTTTTACCACAAGAACAACCTTATGAGGTGGGTAGGGCTGAGAGAGAATGACAGGACCAAAATCACTCAGCTGGCTTTCACGCTAAGGCGGGTCTAGAATTCACAGTCTCCTGGTTTCTAGGCCACCACCTTAACTATTACTTCAAATTGGCTCTTGTTCCTGTTATTAAGTGAATTCCACATCATCATTAAGCGAGGCTGTCATGTAGTCACCATTTGGGACCTCCTGCTTGTTTCCCAATTGCCTTTGCTTGTAGGAGGCCAACAAAGCAGCTTACAAATGGTGACCACGTGACTGCAGGACACTGCAACATCATAATAAGCATCCATGCACCAAATGCCAAGATTGCAATCATGTCACTGGAGGGATGCTGTGATACATGGAACTTCAGGGACTGGTCATAAGTACTACTCATTCTCATCCAACACCATCTCAAATCTGGACAGTCACTAAACAAGTGCTGAAAGATGACTACCTATATGGTGAAAATGTTCCAGTACTGCATGCTGTCCTTCAGACTGGTCTTCAATTGTTTCATAATACCCAATAGTCCAACCCATTGGTTAGGAAACAATTCTTGTGGCATTTCCAAGTATGAGCACTTGTAATTTTTTTTTCCTGATTGTCCAGTGAAGCCATTGCTGGTGCTATATGAGAGCTGTATTCAGATGAGCACATTAGATAAGAGCTTAGCTGCTGCTATGCATGCTGTGTCAATCAGTTGTGCATGAGATATAACAACTAGCAAAGCTGCTGCAAATTGCAGGGTATGACTAAATGATACAGCCAGCATTACAGAAGGATTGTTTTTATAACAGTAGTGTTGATTAATTCTTTAATGTGAGACAAACCAATACAAATGCACATATTTGTATATAATATAGCACAGAACTTCTACCTTCCCAATTAGGTTATCCTATATAGCAAAAATATCTTTCCAGCTGACAATGAACTGCAGAATTCACAGCTCTCCACAGCAAAATAAAAAACTTTCCTTCTCAATCTTTCAAATTTTTCAGATACAAAGATACAAACCTCTATTATAATACAATGACCAGTCTCCGTTAGAATTTTGCTCTGCCCATCTGCCAATGTTAATTCCTTCTTCAGCCGTCTACAGAAATATACAGTAGTTTATGGTTTTTTAGTTTGTTTTATTAAAAAAAAGAAAACCACCTATGACCCTTAAGTGGCTTTCTAAATATTTCAGTTCAGCACAGACTCCTCAGGAGGCAATAGCTCTCAAAAAGAGCCTAAGACTGGGAAAATATCTCACCCAAACTGAGTGACAGATTTACAGACTTTGCAGCCAAAAAGACTTAGGACTTCCAGACACAATGAAGGTTCAGTGAAGACGTTTGATCTGAATTTTCCAAAAGATTTTGCCAATCAAATAAGTAATAGCACACACTGGCTCTGATGGTGTCTATTCAATTGTCTGCATTCCCCTGCCTCCCGATTAATTTTTCTCCCCTTACAGTAACATGTGGCTTCTGAAAGAACCTCATCATCTCTTGATGGGCTTGTTCCTTAAAAAGCTGAAAATGAGATATTGTTGTGTTGTGACCAATCTGCTCCCTTTGCTGCACTGTCCTACAATAGGTTTGCAGCTAAACTTGGTTTAAGGGTAGCCACAGTTACAAAGCATTCCATTTTTAATGCTTTACTTTGTATTCTGTGATACCATCAATATTTGCTCTTCACCCTCAAGAAAACTCCGAAATTGTTCCCACAGACAGTTCTGCCTATGTTCAGATGCCTAGGAGAACTTGAATCGTTTTTCAAACTTGTCTTACTTTAACCTCACAAAAAAAAAAATCACAGGATGTCATTTAGTCTTGTTCAACTTGAGTCCATTTCTGTTTTTTATCTATAGGAGTTTCTGTAAATAAAATCAATTTAAAAGATGCTGTTGAGCCTGGAATCCTGAGAATATTGGACTACAATAGCATACAGTGTCACATTATAGATTTAACTAGTTATGTTTTAACCAGTGTAAGAGTTATTTATTTTTATAACTATGTAAATGACTCTTTCACTTTCTTCCAGTAAATCCTGTGGTATAAATGGACTGATGGGCTTTAAACAATCTTTTAAAGGATTGTTCTTCCTACATATCCAGATTGCTCAGAAAGATTAACTGTGTTTACTAACTTTGCCTAAGAGAGATTAATAGGAGACAAAATTACCTGCAGGGAGTTTGTTTATTTCATCATTTTGGAAACTCCCTTAATCCGGATCAAAGGGACACTTGCAACTCTACCTTAGTATCTAAATTCCACCTTTACTGGCATACGTCAAAAGTGGACAGAAGGTAGGCGGAAGAGGAACCCTCTCATTCTCTGAAACTTGTGGTGCCTGTCTTTCTGCTACCTTGAACTGGATGCTGATTTTGAAGTTTTGAGGGTTGTTTTTTTTTAAAAAAAACCATGCTCTTTATTTTTGCATGCTGCTCTGAAAGTCAGCTGCTATTGGGAGATAAATATTGGGGGTGATTATGATAAAGAATAGTGGAATAGTTCCACTATTACCTTGCCAAACAGGAAAATCAACACCGCTCTGAAGGGAGATGGAAAAAGTGTCTCAGTGTAAAATGGGTCCAGATCATATGTAGTCTGCATTTCTTTTCGCCGGCAGCTTGCTTGAATTAATGAGAGTATCAGATATGCAGAGCAGTATCTTGGGAATCAGGAATTAACAAAACTAAAAGATAAGAGTTGTCTGAAATGGTATAGGTCAGGGGTAGGCAACCTTGGCTCTTTTATGACTCGTGGACTTCAACTCCCAGAATTCCTGAGCCAGCTTCTAGGAGTTGAAGTCCACGAGTCATAAAAGAGCCAAGGTTGCCTACCCCTGGTATAGGGTTTCCTGCCTGAGCAGGGGGTTGGACTAGAAGACCTCCAAGGTCCCTTCCAACTTTATTATTATTATTATTATTATTATTATTATTATTATTATTATTATTATTATTATTATTATTATTATTATTATTATTACTACTACTACTACTACTACTACTACTACTACTATTTTATCTGTAGTAATTTACTGATTCCTAGTAATTGATTAAAAACTCACAGTATTACACACTGTAAGTGAAAATTGGTTGGCAAAATAATATTAAATAATTTAATTATTTGGCAGGCATGAAAAGAGATGTACCATAAATGTAAACAAGGCTAATAAATAATATAGATTGATTTTTTTTACATGCTTTTTGCATTTAGTTCTTATCTACTCCATGTCACTGTTACTTTAAGTGCGTAGGTGGCGTATCATATATATTTTCCTCTTGGAGGAAGTGGGCTTCTAGAAACTTAACTAGGTACTTTTTTCTCATGCAATGAGTGCCAATATTTTCAAGCCATTTCTATCTGTCTGTCTGTCTGTCATCTATCTATCATCTATCTATCTTCTATCATTTATCTGTCTGTCTGTCTGTGTCTCTATCTATCTATCTATCTATCTATCTATCTATCTATCTATCTATCTATCATCTATCTATCTATCTATCTATCTATCTATCTATCTATCTATCTATCTATCTATCTATCTATCTATCTATCTATCTATCTATCTATCTATCTATCCCACTTTGTTACTTTATAAGTAACTCCGGGCAGCAAATATCCCTAATACTCCTTCTTTGTCCTATTTTCCCCACAACAACTGTGTGAGGCAGGTTGGATTGAGAGAGAATGACTGACCCAAAGTCACCCATCTGGCTTTCATGCCTATCTGGCCAATAGCACTGTTGGTATATCTCATTATTTATCATTTATCAACAATAAATTTAAAAAAAAACTTCACCATGAAACTGTTTTTGTTTTTAATATTTAAGACTGCTCTGTTTAGTCCTAAAACTGTGTTAAGGTATCAGATTCGTGCAGATTTAATGGTATGAATTTGGCCTTTCTTATAACTTTGCTGAAAACAGTATGAAATTGTTTAGAAGACAGAATTGCAGCTTTCTTCCTTCCATGCACATGGGAGAGAAAGGAATGTATGTAAACAACTGCTTCTTATGCACAATAATTCACTTAATCTGTGGGTCTTAGTTTAGAACTATAAAGCAATGGTTCTCAAACATTTTGGTCTCAGGACCGCTTTAGATTCTTAAAAATGTTTGTGGAGCCCAAAGAGCTTTGGTTTATGTGGATTCTACTTATAATGTATTACTATTATATTTTGATTCCACCTTTTTTATAAATAACTCACGGGATTAACATACCTAATGTTCCAGCCTTCTATTTTCCTCACAACATCATTGTGAGATAGAAATTAAGATCAAGAAATTTTTAAACATGTATTTGAGTTTGCGGACCCCTTAAGGACCTTCAGACCACACTTTAAGAGCCACTACTATAAAGAAAAGGGAAAAGTCTAAAAGTTACAAAACTTTACAGAAAACATTGAGATTATATAAGGAAAATGAATCAACATATTTCTCTTAAATTAGAGAAAGATCACATTAAAGCTGCATTTTAAAGCATCGTTAATTGGATGCTTAATGCTAATACAGTTCTTTCACAATTGGAGATAGGGGTTGTAATTATGTGTGTTGCGCAAAATTATCCTAATTTGATTTTAAAAGCTTCACATGAAATCAAAGCAACAAAATTGTAGTACAGTATTAAAATGTCATGTGCTAGAGCAGGGCTTTTCAACCAGTGGTACGGGTACCACCTGTGGTACATTGGTACCTGGCAGGTGGTACGCGACCATCCTAGAAAAGTGGTAGCGGGGGAGGGGAATGAGCTGAACCAGTGGCAGCACCGCACAAGCCTGAACGAGAGATGGCTGGAGCTGCAGGGCTGTCAGGGCTCAGCGGAAGCGCCAGGATCAGTGCCACTTTCCAGCTGATCGGCACTTCTTTGGGACTGTCAGGGCTCAGTAGAAGCACCAGGATCAGCACCAGGCTCCAGCTGGAGCTCAGCGCTGATCCTGGTGCTTCTGCTGAGCCCTGAAGAAGCACCAATCAGCTGGAATGTTGCAGCATCTCCAGGGTCTTGTGATTTACATTCAGATACTTGGCAACCAATTGATATTTATGACGGACACAGTGTCGCAGGAAGAGTGCCGCCGGGTGGGCAGGCAGGTGTCTTGCTTGGCTGTGGCTTGGGGGGCACTTTTTTCAGTGCCATTTTTTTGTCATCAAGTTTTTGACACCTTGCTAGGCGACTGGTGGTACTTGGATATTGCCATATCCTAAAAGTGGTACAATGGGTGAAAAGGTTGAAAAACTCTGTGCTAGAGGTCATATGTAGCATAAAGCTCTAATGACATTATTCTAAAATAAAGAATTGTATAAGCATGAGAAAAGCACATCTTCCTTCCCCTGTCCTGACCACTTTCTACAGGGGGACAATCGAGAGCATCCTGTCATACAGCATCACAGTCTGGTTTGGAGGCATCACTGGAAGACAGGAAGACAGGAAGGTGGTGCAGAGAGTGGTGAGAATGGCCGAAAAGATAATTGGGAGTTCCCTCCCTCCCATCCAGGATATAGCACAGAAACACTGCTTGAGCAGGGTCCGTAAGATTATCTGGGACACTGCACATCCTCTTCACGACCTGTTTTCCTTGTTACCTTCTGGGAGGAGGCTTCGTGGTATCCGAAGCAGAACATCCAGATTCAGCCAGTTTCATTCCATACAGCATTAACCTTGCGAACTTTCAAGCTTCCTCCTTCCGTTATATATTCAAGGTGGACAATATTTAATATTTATTGCTACGTATATGTAGGGATGTGGGTCTATACTTAGTTGTTCATAGTATGTTTAGGTGTGTGTCATGTATGTGTTTCACTTTGAGAGCGGGCAACTAAATTTCATTTTTGATGTGTGCCATTGTGCCCACAGTATAAAAATGACAATAAAGGTTATCTTATCTTATCTTATCTTATCTTATCTTATCTTATCTTATCTTTTGTGTCACACTCTTCCAGGATGTTTTAGAGCAGGGGTCTGCTACCTTTCTGACCAGTTTCAGAAGAAAAATTGTCTGCCATGGACTGGTGGTAGGTGGGATATGGTTTCACACATGCAATCTGCATCCCACCTATGCACAATTGAAGCTTTGTTCGCTCACTCACCCGCCTGTTGCGCGGTCCAGTTCCCAACAGGCCCAAAATTTCTAGGAGAAGAATTGCTAGCAAATAAAAAATATATACTAGAAGAAGTCCAGGAAATTGTAATTTCTTCTGCCAATTCATGATATTTGAGAAAAACTGCTCATGTAAGCCTCACAAAACTACTTCCTACAGTTCTTTCACAACTTTTGGGCCTGTGATGTTTGCAAAACCGTTTCAAGGGAGTAGTCTAATTGTAACCTCTGATTAACCTACATTGCCTTGAGAGTTACAGCAGGTAGCAGCATTCTAGCCAAGGTTGACTGATCTCAAAACAGGTGAGTACAGTTTAACCTGGATAGTACTTGGGTGGGATTGCAGAAGAAGTAAAACAACAAAAAGTCCTAGAAGGTCCATCAGGTCACTTCCATATTGCCATCAAAGCAACAATATAGACAATTTCATTTGCCAATCAAGATTGGAATTTGACACAAAGAAGACTCCTTTTAGTCCCAAAAAGCTTCTTGAAGGCTTCCAGATCTGACACCACCACTCCAAGCACATAGAGAACAAAATTCGGTGGTGAAAAAAAAGAAAAGAAAATGATGCTATCTTTGCACTATTATGTTAGGCTTCATCTTGCTGTAAGAATTTCTAAACCACCCATCTCTACCCAAAATGGGCACGTAAAATTTTAATAGAGAGTATTGCATCTAAATCTATGGCAACTACCCTATTCTTCCACATCTATGAAAAATAAATCTATGATTTGGGAAAAGACAAAACAACTATTGAATAATCATCGTATGAGAATCTCACCTGTGAGCACAGGTTGTTCCGCAATAAAAGCTTGGCATGGAAGATTTGATTCTCAGAAAGTTATTTTTATTTATTAGATTATAATCCATCATCCTCAAATACATATCAGCCAATTTCAGTTTCACAACATCTGCCTTTTAAGGAAGATTAGCCTAGAGTTAACCAGTAACCTTCCGTCACTGAAGGTGAATTTGAATCTGGGACTCCATCTATACACTAGCTTTTCATTTGATCCCATTAAATTAGAGCTAATATAGAATGAATTGGGAGACAAAAATGGTTCCTCATATGTTAGCAATTCAATCTCGCAATGGGAAATCTGCTTCACAAATTCTGCTAAACCACTATTTGCTTAATCATGGTTAAATAAAAATTGCACAGAGTTAGGTAGGTCATTAAAGTACACTATAGTTTATAAATTAATAATGCCTCATTTACACATCATGTTAAGCCAAAATCAAACAAAATACATTATGGCTTATAATTACAGTTATTAAAAGTACTGTATGTAATAGGTATGTGTATATGTATGTAATACACCTGTACTTCTGGAAATAAAATATTCTATAATGTGGGGGCTACCAATGAAGTTTGTCACCTAGTCCACACCCCATGAACTTCATCTGGACATTTAGGAAGTGAAGGATAGTAAGTTTATGCTGCACACTTGTTTTTCCTTAAAATTAATTAATTAAATTAAGGAGATAAATGTCCCAAGTTATTTTTTCAAAACTATTGTTGTCACTACCCACTACTCATTATATAATGCCATGGTACTGTGATAATGTATAGTTTATATCATATATTTGTGTGAATTCACATGTATGAAGATCACATTTTATAAAACAGATAATAGGATAGAAGTTCTGGGACAGTGCAATCTGTGCACCATGTGGAGAATGGCACCTTCAAAGAAGACATAATAAAAAGCAATTTTTATAGAAAGAGATGGCTCCAGAATAGTTTGTTTTCATGTGAATTTCATGAAGCAAAGGCACTCAGATGGAAAAGTGCCAAGAGGAGTGACAATGTACCAATGTGGCATTAACTTGTCAAGTCCTGATGGAAATGTAAAAAGTAGACAGGAATTGTAGCCCTTTGAGACCACTGGCCAGCTAAATTTTGACTTTAAAAAGGGATTGATGGCTACTTAAACAAAGAAAATGAACAATTCAAGTTGTAAATCAGCATTTGTTTTGTATGCTTCAAGTCTCATGATTTTTTTTAAAAAAAAAAGCAGCTAAAGGCAACACGAAGATCCTCTTCACAATTCTCTGATAACACTTCCATTTATACCATGAGGCTGGTCCTTTTTTAATTTAGTAGATACAACTGCGAGATTTATAACACTGAAGTCCCAGCTGCCATTGTTACATGAATTCCACAGTTACTGGCTCCATTTGCAACCCCACTGACTTTTTATCAGAAGCTGGCAATGAAGGTTGAAAATGAAAATTATGTGACTGCAGGACACTGCAACATCCTAACTATGAGCTAGTTGCCAAGCACCCGAATCACAATCATGTTACCACAGGGACACAGCTACGAGGACCCATAATAAGTTCCCCTGGTTTAGCCCCATTGTACATTCAAACTTTGCTATATGAGTGGTCATTCATACAGAGGACAATCTGTATTCCTAAAAGAGCTAAGTAAATATATCCAAAATTTAGTACCAGTCGAAAAGTATACGTAATGGTGTAATACAAGAATCAGAAAACCAAAGCCCCTGTCTTTAACTGACAACTGCATGTTTTTCAAAGATATCTTTGGAAGTGAAAAGAACCCGTAACAATTTAAAGAATGTTGTACAGAATTTTTGAAAATGTGTTTCAGATTTGTATATGAAATTCCACGAAAACTATATGGTATCCTGGGAATTACATTCAGTTTGAGAATAATAACCCTGCCCCAAGCTGTGAGGCTTTTGAAGTCTTGTATCTGTCAATATACAAAAAAACCTCTTTGTGTACCTTGTTCATATTTAATATAATTATTTGAGAAATGTCACATGAGATAAGACTACCACAGTACCTTACCAGTTCATAAATTAAATATATTTACCAAAATATCTTTGATAGAATAGAATGGAATTGCTTTTGGCATCAATCCCAACTCAGATCAGGAGGAATTAATTGAGTGCATCACAGCTAGAATTGAAGCATAATGTTCAGAAATAAGCAGTACAACATTATCAGCATATTGAAGGCCGATAGGAAACATAGCAGATCCTTTCCAAACACAGCAATTTACCTATTGTGTTTTCCTTGCTGTTTAGTTTGCAAACAATTTATGGTATATGTAAACATTTAATCTGTTTTCTGCTTTATTTTATTTATTTATTTGTATCCTGCCTTTATCATTTTTACAAATAACTCAAGGCGGTGAAACACCCAACACACCTTCCTCCTCCTATTTTTCCCACAACAATAATCCTGTTAGGTGGGTTGGGCCCGAGAGAGAGTGACTGGTCCAAGTCACCCAGCTTGCTTTCATGGGTAAGGTGGGACTTCAACTCACAATCTCCCACTTTCTAGCCTGGTGCCTTAACCACTATACCAAGTTGGCTCTCATATATACAAGTGGTCCTTGTGACCTTATGACCACAATTGAGCCCAAAATTTGTTGCTAGGCAAGACAGCTGTTAAGTGAGTTTTGCCTTATTTTGCGACCTTTCTTGCCACAGTTGTGAAGTGAATCACTGCAGTTGTTAAGGTAATAACTTGATTGTTAAGTGAACCTGGCTTCCCCACTGATATTGTCAGAAGGTCACAAGAGGTGATCACATGACCCCCGGAACGCTGCAACCATCTGCAAATACGAGACAGTTGGCAAGCGTCCAAATTTTTATCACATGACCATGAGGGTACTTCAATGGTTGTAAGTGTGAAAAATAGTCATAAGTCACTTTTTCAGTGCTGTTGTAGCTTTGAACAGTCACTAAATGAATGGTTGTAAGTCAAGGACTACATGTATGGAAATTACATGGAACTTCAGCCTCTTGCTTATATTGCCAGGTGAATGCAGGGTAGAATAATTGATGAGTAAAAACAAAACCTGTGATTGTTTTCTACTGGAATCTACTGCTGGGATTTCTAGAGATCCGTTCTTGAAATTGCTCCTTGTGCACCGTTTGTTTGTATCTCAACTGCCTCCCATCTTCCAAGGAACTCAAGTTGGTGTCCTTTTAGGGGAAAGAATGAAACCCAGAGTTTTCCTGTTTTAGTATACTAGTAAACTCTCGTGGTATGAGTGAAGTCATGTTTGACAAAAGCCTCATCACCCAGGCATTGTTTGGAGACGTGGCTCAGGCTATGATTACTTTAGATGCATGTGCATCTGAACCCAAGCCAAAGTTGCTTGGGTGTGAAACTAAAATCAATTTGGTATGAGACTAAAATCAATGTTCAATAAAAGAGCTGGCTGGTGTTGCACTAAGCCACTGTTTGCTTCACCATGCTTACTGAATAATCCACAATGACTGGCTCCACACGCTGCTCTAATAAAGCATAAACTGTGGTGGAAATCAAAACCTCAATTCACAGAACACGCTAAACTAAAATCAAACCAACTTCATTAGGTGATGCGAAAGGATAAGGAAATCATACTGGATTGTATGAAAGACTTGGGATAACAATAACAAAATAACTTGTTCCAGAATAAATTGCTATATGAGCGTAATTGAATTGGAAAGGTAACCTGAGTTGGCTGGACACCTGGAATTACAGCAGTTAAGTCTGGCTTCTCCCCACCCCACCCCCAACTCTTCTGATGGAGTCTTTTCTCTCTTGTTTTTTTTTGGGGTGGGGGTGGGGTTCTTCTGCTGGTGTTTCCTTCCCATTCTACCAATGAAAGAGAATATTTGTAACTCAGGGTTGAAATGAGGGGTCCTTGGTGTTCTCTGAGCTTGCTTGTTTTCTTGCAAACGTTTCATTACCCTAACTAGGTAGCATCATCAGTGTATCAGTCCTAGCACCAATGATGTTACCTAGGTAGGGTAATGAAACCTTCCTCTTGTGGAAAACGAAAGAACTCTTACGAATTCCAGAGGGGTTTAGCAGAGAAGTTTATTGCGCAAGGTTCAGAGGCATATTAGAGATAGGCAATTCTGAACAAGGAGGGCGGGATTAGACTTCAGTTTTTATACTACCCTTCTTAAAGAACAAAGGGCTACACATTGAAATACACACTGTGATACATTAGGAGCGTTTCTCACAGGCATACAATGGAAGGTTTTGCTACATACAAAGTATCCATGTGCAAAGCGCATTTGGTTGCCACATATTACTGACACAGAACTTTCCCAGTGAATTTTCCCAGTGATTATGCATTACATCATTGCCCTAGCAATTATGCAGAGAAATCATTATTCTAGTTATGCAGAGAAATCATTATTCTAATAATTGTTCAATTTACTACATTATTCCCATTCTCTCTAGGGATGTATTTGAAGAGGCCTGGGCTGCAAAAGGATACAGAAACCCCAAACCTTAGGTGCCGTTTACCATCGGGTATTTGCAGCCCAGCTATAGAAGCTTTAATGGGGGGGGGGGAACCTCCAAGAATCCCTTGTATGTATATGGAGGGGTAGAGAAAACAAAATACCAGCATCCAGACACATGTATGCTATAAACACTCTGGTTAGCTAGCTTACTTGAAAAGCCTACCTTGCCTCTCACTTTGTGACGGCTTTTGTTTTAAATTGGAGGTGCCTTTAATTAAAATGCACAGAAAAATACCCCTCACTACGGCAACTCCCTTCTTGGGATATTTAAATAGCCTGTCTGAGGGGGAAAAAAATGAATCAGATTTGTCCGCTTGCTCGGAAGCGCCCAGCATCGGAATGAAAGCGAGGCGTCACGCGTCGACTGGCTGCTGAGGGAATCCCGAGCAGCAACTGCCGGGGAACGCGGCGCGGTGTTGTCGGGCATCGACTCTGCAATGAATCTTGCACGGTTTTGCAACGGCAAAAAGACACCCTTGCAGATTATTTCCCGCGTTGATCGGTCGCTTGCTATATGCCCCAAGAAATAGCGCCCCCTGCGCCTCAAGGAAAACGCACACCCCTCGTTTCTGCTCTCCAAGACGGGCGCGGAAGAGCGGGAAAATGCCTTTTGGATCTGGCGGATCCGACCGGGGGAATGTGGCCCCGTCCAGCCGCTCGGCCCCTGCTCTACGGAGCGGCCGCCCTCCTCGCTGCCCTCTCCGGGAGCGCCGTCCCCGCCAGCCCTCCCGCCACTTCCGTAGCTCCCGAGGCTGTCCTCCCCTCTCCTTTAGCGCCGCTCTTCCCCGCCCACGCGGCTGGGAAAGACCCTAGCAGGCGGATCCCCCTCCGCCCGCAGCAGTAGCCTTCGCCAGGGCTCCGCTCCGAGGGCGCTGCCGCTGCCGTCGCCACCCCTTTTCCCTCACGAGTCAACTGAAGGCGGCGGGACCCCGGCGGCGCTGCCCCTTTGGACGGCTGGCCCTCTGCGCGGGCTTGAAATTCTGGGATTCTGCACTTTGGACACCCGCGCCTTAGCGGCTGCAGAGCGCGCGAGTCTGTGGAGCGAAGAGGCTTGGCGAGCGGTGGCCCATTCGCACGAGGTACGGTTGCCCCCGGGTTCCAGGGTTGCATCGATCTTCAGTCTAAGGAAAAATCCCCACGGTTGGAATGGCTTGTCTGGAAGCAGCACCATCCCTTGCCTTTTAGGACGCGTTTCAGTGCTGAGCTTAACCTGCCAGAAAGCCACGATTTAAACGGGGTTAGAGGCTCCTTTAAGAAATGCTTGTGCGGCTGTTGGACATAGGAAAAGCGGAATGCCAACTTTTATCGTGATCAGTGGCAAAAGGTATATTTAATGAACGTAGGAAACTGAATAGGTGAATCAGAAGTGCAATGCACAAGGCACAAATGCACGTCTGGGGAGGGGGGAAAGGCAAAAGGTATATTTAATGAACGTAGGAAACTGAATAGGTGAATCAGAAGTGCAATGCACAAGGCACAAATGCACGTCTGGGGAGGGGGGAAAGGCAAAAGGTATATTTAATGAAAATAGGAAACTGAATAGGTGAATCAGAAGTGCAATGCACAAGGCACAAATGCACGTCTGGGGAGGGGAAAGGCAAAAGGTATATTTAATGAACATAGGAAACTGAATAGGTGAATCAGAAGTGCAATGCACAAGGCACAAATGCACGTCTGGGGAGGGGGGAAAGGCAAAAGGTATATTTAATGAACATAGGAAACTGAATAGGTGAATCAGAAGTGCAATGCACAAGGCACAAATGCACCTCTGGGGAGGGGGGGGGAAGGCTGCGATTCCGTGCCCCTTTTGGAATTGGTGTGAGGGAATGGAGCAAATAAATACAGCATAGGACCAGGCGGGAAGCATCCCCTATCCCCAAGAGACACTTGGTTGAGTTGGGCGGCCGTAGAAATGGAATAAATACATTGCATTAAATAAATAATCTGCTACAGGCTAAATCAAAGATTGTAAAGACAAATTGGTTGGAAATGATAGTAGCTTCGGCGATATCAGTGAGCGGAATTTAACACTATTTTCTTATGGTTGCACATCGTTCTTGGAAGCGATTCCTAGGAGGGTAATAGCGGAGCCAGAGGAAGAATAAACAGACTTGGATTTAGCCAGAGGAAGAATAAACAGACTTGGATTTAAAGCCCAGGAAAGGAAGCTGAAGAGTGGAAGTGGCAAGCTATGTGTACTTTAAGTAGAATTTAGGCATTGGTGGATGCATTTACCATGATTAATATTTTGGTTTTGCCCAGCTGGTACACAAAGGTCTTTGAGTATTTATTGAGCTTCTGTATGGATTTGACAGGGCAAAAGATTTAGCTCTCTTGAAACAGTCAGCTTTTAAATTCAGAACCAACCCTGCATTTCCTTTTCAGAAAACTGACACTAATTTTATCCAGATTGCCTCTTCGAGCTGTGTGTGTTGGAATCACAAAAGTCTTTTTTTTTTTTACTAAGGTTACTTATTTGATTTTCAGCTTCAGACACCTTGTTTAAATAAATGAAAAGAAGGCAGCAGAAATGTAGAAAGGGAGGGACCCTAAAAAGTGATTACATTTAATAAAAACAGCCAAAGCATTTTGATTAGTTCCTAACACAGAGTTAATTCAGACTCCATTTGAAAGTTTTTGGCTTAAAAGACCTATGGATTCCTTCACTTCTGAATACAAGTGAACACGAAGCAGAATGAAGTCATGGCTAACCCCAATTTCATACTTTTCTTGCATTTTTTAAAAAAGATTTCTTTTATCCCACCTTTATTATGTTTATAAATAACTCAAAGCAGCAAACATACCTAATACTCTTTGCTCCTCCTATTTTCCTCACAACAGCCCTGTGAGGTGGATTGGGCTGACAGAGAGGGACTGATCCAAAGTCACCCAGCTGACATTCATTGCCTAAGGATGGACTGGAATTCACCGTCTCCTAGTTTCTAGCCTGGTGTCTTAACTTCTAGACCAAACTTGCATTCACACCAGACCCATAGAAAGTTCTGGCTGCTGTCAAGACGGAACCTCTTTTACGTATGAAGTATTCCATGGGGCTACCCAACTTCCACATACCTGTCTTTATTTGAGTGTGAAGGTTTTGTGCTCCTCATGGACCAAACTGGCAATATTTAGAAAGAAAAGTGATTTAGCAATATATTAAAGGTGATTGGAGATTCCAAAGGTCTTCCTATATTGCAGAGTGAAAAGGAAATAGTGTTGACAGCACTAACCCTAAGAACTCAATTAAGTCATTACCAGCACAGAGGGGAGAAAACAGTTTCTTTGCCAAAAGTAATTTTCTCTCTCCTTGCAGTAATTTCAAGCTTTTATTTTTAGAGAATTTTTCTTCCCGTGGGAGCCACTGCTAACTTATTCATTGAAAAGTCTTCCACTCATTAATTTCTGTCTTGACTGCAATACTGCATATACATTGCAATGATTCACAAATGGATTTGTGAGCCATTATTTGGAAAACATACCACTTCATATTGCATTTTGGATGTAAGTATTCAAGAAAGTGGTAAAATGACTAGAATAAGATTCTGAAGTTTGTCTCAGATTACTGGGCACTGACCCAAGTACACCCTCAGATATAGATAGCTTACATTTTATGTTTTCTTTTGCAAGTAGGGTGATGGTGTGTAGTTTCATGGATCATATAATATATACTGCCAATCACTCTCTCTCAGAGCTTGGAAGGAGGCAGTTGCAAACCACTTCTGAAAAAACCTTGCCAAGAAAACTTCCGGCACTTATCCAGGCCGTTGCCAGGACTCAAATAACTGACTCTAAGGGACCAAAAAAAGAATGGCATAAAATGATTGGATTGTAAAAAAAATGGGAAGAGATGGGAGGGAATTTCTCCAGAAGAGAATGGTTGAGCCAAAAAGACAGCCAGCTGTATTTTAAAACCTGAGCAGTTATTATGGAAACAAAATCTTAAATGAGAGTCCCAAGAATGGGTCAATCTTGAGGCTTTTTCTAGATAATCCAGTCTATTTCAGATAATAATTAAACATCCAACCCCGTTGGGTTAGAGTAGGAAATCTACATTTTAAGCATCTGAAATTCTGAGAAGATACAGTGAAAATATTCCTTGGGGAAGCTATATCTCAATCAAATCAGAAAAAACAAGAGACCTTCCAAATTATAGATTATATCAGGAAGATAGATTGTAATGGCACTCCTAGTAAATTTTACTATAAAGCTTTTATAATCTAAGAGTAAAAGAGTAATAAGGATTAGAGTAAAGGCAGATTCTGTTGACAGTAGGTTCTATCTATATGCAAAATGTTTTCAGAACTATAAACTGCTCTGGGAGATTCCCATTATTCCCATTAAATCTGGCAAACTTTTACAATGTGTTTGTTGCATGGGTGATAATATAAGCCAAAGAACTAAAACAGGGGTGTAAAACTGCCGGCCCGCGGGCCGGATGCGTCATGGCAAAACCGCACCCATCCCATTGCCAGCAATGGAAAAAAAGTCACGCATGTCACATGACATTGCGAGTTTGACACCCCTGAACTAAAGGATGAAGTCAGTCAGTGAAGTTCATTTTAACTTATTGCATATTGCATACCTCTTTGGCCTGATCAAATATCTTACATACATTTTGAGGGTTGGATGCAGGGATTTTTCTCCTTTCTCTTCTTGGCATCTTTCTCAGGCCCTTTACTTGGAAACTTCTGTCCATAGAACCCCACTGCCATTTGGTGATTGTTTTTCCTGGCTAGCTTATGGAGATAGGAATGAATAACAGCAGAGAAAGTATTAATGTTTCCAGTCTGTACTGATAGATGATAGTTTTTTCAAATGTAAGATAGGATTTTTTTTTAAAGCCAATATTTAAAGTTTAGGAAGCATTTTGTAAAAAAAGCAAAATGAAATGCTATGTACTCAATTTTGCAGTCTAAAAGAAGAGACAAAAACAGCAGAGAGGGAGATATATAAATAAATATATAGGAATTTGTGGAGTCCTTGATGCTCTCTGAATTTGATTGCTTGCTTGTAGATATTTCATTACCCATCTAGGTAACACCTTCAGTGCTAATGAATATAGGGTTTGCTTCTTATTTGTATGCAGTAATTGCGCTATGAGTATTGGTGGGAGTGTGGTTTTCTCCATGGCAGCACTTGATTATAGGTATCTCTCTACTTATGACCACAACGGGGACCAGAAAATTGGTTGTTAAGTAAGCATCTTATGACTGCACCCAATTTTAGAACTTTTTTGCTGTAATTATTAAATAAACCATTGAATCATCACATGATTAAGACTTGTTACCCTCCCAATTGACTTTGTTTATCAGAAGCTGGCTGGAAAGATCACAAATGGGGATCCTGTGAACATGGGATCCTGTGAACATTGTAAATGCATAACAATTGCCAAGCACTCAAATCACAATTACATGCCATGATTTTTTTCAGTGTCCTCTATAACTTCAAATTGTCACAAATGATCATAGGTCATACCTGTAGAGTGTAGTTTTCTGCTTACTGGTCTGGTGTTAATCCCTTCTTATCTGAGCGTTGGCTGCTGGAGAGGATGTGTTCTGGTCTTTTTTTTCTTAGCTATTTTTTATTGGGTTTTTGGAATGGTATGTAAATGTGATTTATGTTATGTGTCTGTAAATGGCTGGTTTATCTGAGTGCCAAGCTTCCAGGAATTCCATAACTGGTTTTGGATTTATCTTGGTCTAGATCAGGGGTCTTCAAACTTGGCCCTTTTATGACTTGTAGACTTCAACTCCCAGTATTCCTCAGCCAGGCACGCTGGCTGAGGAATTCTGGGAGTTGAAGTCTACAAGTCATAAAAGGGCCAAGTTTGAAGACCCCTGGTCTAGATGCTCACAGTTTCCTAATTGAACCTATGGTTGAATTTGGGCATGTGTTGTGAGAGTAAGGAGTTTTCTTTGTGTCTCTTGACTTCTAATTGGTATTCGTGGATGTGTTCAGCTAGTCTTCTGCCTGTCTGTCCTACATAGTAGCTTGTACAGTTGTTACACTGTATGTTGTAGCTGATTCTTATTTTTTTTTTCTTCCTGGTAAATTGTATATTTTAGTTTACTTAAGATGTTTTGGAAGGGTTTATTTGGTTTGTGTGCTATGGTGATGCTGTGTAACTGTAATGTTAATTGTTTTTTGAGATGTTTTGATGTATAGAAGTGTTATATTTTTCATAGCTTATGTTAATTGTGCTATATGGTTGAGTGGTCAGCACTTTTTATCAAAACCACTACAATACAAGCAAGTGTTCGAATCACTACAGCACAACCAAACATCAAATTCAGATGTAAGGACCTTTCTTAATCTTGCTGTCAGACAGTAACTTAGAAGTACGAAGACATTCAAAACATGTGGGCTACCAAGGAGCCATGGCTGATTCACACTGTCTATCATATGAATGTAATAATATATTCAATGAACACAGTCTGAAGTATTGAAACACATTTTTTATACTGCATTAGGTGCACTTGAAATAAATGTTCTGCCCTCTAGTGGTTATTTCACAAACATATTTGAGTTTAAGATGAAAGGAAAGTTAAAATGAAGAGAAACTTTATTATTAGTTTTACTGTAATTCATCACCCACCCACTCTTCAAATTGGGTCAAAACAATTAAAAATAGATGTAAACCAATATATAAAAGATACAATTAGTTATTATATAGTGTATAAAATTATAATTCAATAGCTTAAATTTAAGCAGGCTGCTCTTAGATTTAGTCTTATATCTCTAGTCTAAATAAAAATAACTTGAACTTTTCCCAAATGATGGTTAAACCTGACACAGATAAACATATTCATTGGATATTAGTACAATTAGCACTAGTAAAGTATCTGTCTCTGAGGTAGTTTAGAAAGATCCTTTCAAATAGGCAGGGCTTTTTTTCTCGGAGAAAAGGTGGCGGAACTCAAACCTGGCCACGCCCTCATCAAACCCTAGGACCGCCCCTTTAGAGAACAGGAATGCAAGTAAAATTTGGGAGGGGCTATTTCCGGTGCGGCCGGCCCGGAAAAAGGTGCCGGAACGCGGTTCCGCCGCGTTCCGGCTGAAAAAAAGCCCTGCAAATAGGACATAACTAACTAACTAAACTAACTAAAATTGTGCTTACACCATCAACAATGATCAATCCAAGCCTTATTTTTCCATCTGATCTACTCCCCATCTTGTACAATAAAAGAAACCACACATGCACAGCAGAATATAGTTAACTAAACTATCGTTTTAGGTCTTTTTAAGGACTAGACTAGAGCACACCTTGGCTGATAGGCATATTTAAAAATTGGAACTATGTTGTGCATGTCATAGAGGGATTTTGTGAGTTTAGAACAGGGGTGTCAAACTGCCGGCCTGCGGGCCGAACGCGTCATCTGGAAGCCACGCCCACCCCATTACCGTCCCGATCGAGTTTGACATGTCTGGCTTAGAACATGGCTGCAAAAGTGGGACTTGCCAATCATTAACATATAGGCCATAAGACGAACTAGTGAGGATTCTCTGCACCACTCCTCCTACCAGGGGTCTTCAAACTTGGCCCTTTTATGACTTGTGGACTTCAATTCCCAGAATTCCTCAGCCAGCAACGATGGCTGAGGAATTCTGGGAGTTAAAGTACACAAGTCATAAAAGGGCCAGGTTTGAAGACCCCTGTCCTAACCCCTTAAGGTGTCCCCTGTCATTTTTCTCTATCCTTTTCCTTTTTTCTGGCAAATGATCTTCAGTCCCCACTATTATTATTTTCAAGGAATTTATGGGAGACGTACACTGCAGGCCATCTTGAAAACAACACTGGTGATGCTTAATGCTTACTTTACAAAAGGCAAGTGTCCAGAATGCCAATATTGCCAATATGGCTGCTTGAATTGTGGCCCAGGTGAAGAATGGTAGGGTGTCGCAGCCTCATTGTCACCTTTTGAGAACCTCCCTTGTTGTAAGCCAAGGAAGTCTCACGGTACTGTGCTATTTGCAAAAGTATATGTGGAATTGAGTCAGAAGATGAAGGAGAAGATATACTCAGGTTTTGATTTCACTACTGGGAGAAGTGAGTGAATGAGAGACAGAGAACAGGGAAATGTGTGCTTTTAGATGTTGTTTCTTTCGTTTTTGAGGTAAAGGAGAATACGGTGGCCAGAGGAGGAGTCAAGCCACACATTTATTCTTTGCTGTGATTAGGATAGCCGCAATCACACTGGGGCACTGTCCTCCATTACATCAGACGCGCCTGCCGTTAATTACAAGTTACCTTCCTGAATTTGCTGCAGTAAGAAGCATATATTTAACAAACCAAAATGCAATACAAGAAGCTGGTGTGGTCCTTGTGGTTGTGTTAGGGCTAGTTTCAGAGCACTGCAACATTCAGGCTGTTTTTTTATACAAACCATCTGAGGGAAGAGACGCTGTTAATACCTCCAAGTTTAAAAAAGGATCCTCTCTTATTGAAACAACAGGTTGGAAAGGGCTAGAAATGTAATATAATTATGGGTGCTGTTGGTCTGAGCATTCATCAAAATAGAGGGAAATAACATTTAATCTGTTTCTGCTTCTGAATATACAACTCTAGCAGATCATCCCAACTTGGTGTCCACCACAGGCATTCAAAATAAAACTTCCAGAATTTTAAGAATTTCTCCCTGACTAGTTAAGTCCATGCTTAATTTTGAATTGCTCAAACTACATAGTGCAATTTCTATTGGTGTGTCAAATAAAACGTTTAATCCGAAATTAACTTTGGAAGGTAACTGGCTCGGGACAATGCAGAAGGGACAAATCAGCTGCACTTCCCATGTAATACAGGGCAAGTGGTTCTTCCCTCTTGTCCTTGCTCTTGGGATTTCCCCTTTTCTCCTAAGACCAAGGTCCCATCTTACTTAACTACCATTCTGCCATTTTTGTCTGCTCTAAATATGGCTTTGCCAGTGGCTGCTTTTCAAGGTAATTCAAGGATAAAAAGCACAGCAGAGGATGGAAGTTGTTTTAGCATTCCATCATTGGCCAACATGGAAGTACATTGGATGACTTCAATAGAAAAATGTGAAGATACTCCAGGCAACCACAGAAAAACAATGTTTATGGAGATTCTCAGTCATACAGGTCATAGTTGTCCCAAAGGTGCTTTTTCAGGAGGCAACTGGACTTTCTTGTTTTTCTTTGAAGACACTTCACTTCTCATCCAAGAAGCTTCTTCGGCTCTGATTGGATGGTGGGGAATATAAATCCTTCCCTTACCCACCAACCAGTCAGAGCTGAAGAAGCTTCTTGGTTAAGAAGCGAAACGTCTTTAAAGAAAAATAAGAAAGTCCAGTTGCCTCCTGAAAAAGCACCTTTGGGACAGAAAAACAATGTTGAGAACTGAGATGTACTTGGGAGTCATGTGAAAGGGGCCTTATGTATACTTAGTTTACTAAGTATTCTGAAGGTCTGAATTCAGTTTCTGAGTCGACATGGATATTTATCAAAATATTCTTGAGAAAGGTATGTCACTTCTGGATCGATCCTGGTTTGTTCTATCTTTAATATTGTTAAATATAACAAGTTCAGTTAGGAGATCTAATGCAAATGCTAGTGAAAAAAAAGATTTGTAAGTAAAGTTTTCAAAGGCATCAGCTGTGACAGTTTTACCTCAAACTCTTAATTATTTCTAAAATATGTTAGTTAAGTTCAGTAGTTATGGATATAGAATACAGGAATTGGAATATGCTGTCTTGTAGAGTGGTTAAAGTCTTGGACTAAGATTGAGGAGAGATTGATTTCAATTGACAGCAAAGAAATCTTGATGAGTGATTTTGGGCCAGGCACTCTTTCTCAGCCAACCTACCTCACAGGATTGTAGCTCGGAATAGAAGATGGAGTGAGAGCCCCACATAAGACACCTTGAAGTTCTGAAGGAAAGCAAGGATGTATTAAAAATGTATTTTTTTTCTAATACTACATAGTACCAGTGTAGAGCAGCATATGGTTATAAGAAGACTAAAAAAATTATCAATAAATAAATATTTCTGGCTTTGCTAACCACATGAATGCTGTGCTTAAATATTTGTTTAGTTAGATGCAGAATAAAATCTCAAAAAGCTAAAAATGAAAAAAAAAGTTGCTGATAGCTATTTGAATATATTACTTTTATTATATTTATTGTCTTTATAGCTCCATCCAGTCACCCTGACTCTACCCGAAATAGGGACTACCAGGTCGTAAAGTGGGAGTTTTTGTCTTTATAGGGCCATATTTAATATTACTAGTGACATAAATTTACAAGGTGTCTAGAAGCTTTTGTAAATTTATGGTAATTAAAATAATATTTCACACTTTTTTTTTTCAAAACAGAAACAAAGCACACGATGGCTTTAGTTTTGCTCATTTCGACTCTTGCCTTCAGCCTCACAAATGGAATAAACCTACAAGATTTTAGCTGGCAGTTAAAAAAAATACCACAGATTGTGAAGGAAAAGACTTTCTTTCTCGACACTCCTAAATTTGAAGCCAGTGCCAAATTAGAACTGAGCGGCGTATGTGGGATTGAATGCCAAAGGACACTACCAGTGCCACGTTGGTCTGATCTGAAGGAGCTGCTTTCCTATGAGACAGTCTTTGAGAATGGGACGAGGACCTTGACAGAAGTGGAGGTTCTGGGGGTGGAGCCCGACGCAGTTGTAAACGTTACTAGCGAGATGCCAACAAGAAGGAAGAGACAGGTCTATGGCACAGACAGCAGATTCAGCATTTCAGACACTCGATTTCTGACCAACTTTCCTTTTAACACAGCGGTAAAGATCTCCACGGGCTGCAGTGGCATCCTTATTTCTCCAAAGCATGTACTCACTGCTGCCCATTGTGTGCACGACGGTAAAGATTACATTAAAGGCGGCAAGAAACTGAGAGTGGGGCTGTTGAAACTGAAATCCAAAGGCAGTGGCAAGAGACGCAGGGGAGCCAAGAGGAGTAAGAGGGAGGTGCCAGAAGTCAAAGATGATGCGGCCGACTCCAAACTCCAGAAGAGGGGATCTGGCAGCAGAGCTGGCAGAAAACAAAAGACATCTGGGTTGAACGAGAGGAAGTCAGAGCGCAAGCCCTCCTTCCAGTGGACCAGAGTTAAAAGTACTCAGATCCCCAAAGGCTGGACAACAGACGTGACAAGGGATGTTGCAGTCGATTATGACTATGCAGTTTTGGAGCTCAGGCGTCCCCACAAGAAGAAATACATGGAACTTGGCATCAGCCCGAATAGCAAGATGATTCCTGGAAATATGATCCACTTTTCTGGATATGATGCAGACCGAGCTGGCCAACTGGTTTATCGCTTTTGCAGCATATCTGATGAATCCAATGATCTCTTCTACCAGTATTGTGATGCTGAGCCTGGCTCTACTGGTTCAGGAATCTACCTCCGCCTTAAAGAACCAAACAAGAAGAAATGGAAACGCAAAATTATTGCCATTTATTCTGGCCACCAGTGGGTGGACGTTAATGGAGAACAACAGGATTACAATGTTGCAGTTCGAATTACACCCCTCAAATATGCTCAGATTTGCCTCTGGTTAGGGAACAATGACACTTGTGCACAGGGCTAACAATAATAATCATCTAATATCTAGTAGTGTTGGGCAATGGAAGTCATACATTGAATTTGAACTTGACATCAGAAATTATATATTTTTTTGTATTGATTCAGCATTTATGAGAATTTTTCTGCTAGGTTAATTAAGTTAACCATAAACATGAGGTGCACTTAAATCCCAGGTTGTGTATGTATGTATGTATGTATATGTCTCTGTGTGTGTACACACAAACACACATATAGGTAAGTTTAAATCATTCATACTAAAGAACAAATATTCTTGGCTCTTTCAGTTTGTTACTCAATTAACACTTTAAAGAAAAGATTCTTTGGTAACTGGTATTATTAAAACATTTATTATTTTATTTCCAACATATTAACTTATCTCAGGGTTCTGCTCAAATAAGCATCATGTATTCATTATTGAAACATAGAGTAAGACAAGAGACAGAAAAAAAATGATCTTTGGTGGTCCTACCAAATTAATGTTTAAGTATTTCTAAAATTTGGGAAACCCATTTTCTTGAATTCTAAACCAATAAAATGAAGCTTAATCAAAGTAGCATGTTCCCAATTTGAAGAAACGAGAAAGAACCATATTATTTAAATACTTTTAAATCATATTTAGAAAATGAACAAAACTGGGAGTATTAAAATTTATTTGTTTTATTCAGTCACTACTTTGAACAAATCCCTGCTTGTTTATTAAGGTGCAATAATGACATTTATGTATTCTAATTTTTAAAACTATAAAAAGCTAAATGTATCATTCTATCAGAAATAGGAGATAACAGTAGCCCAAGAAGCCATATACAGTATATGCTCCTAATGGTAAAGGTAGCTTGAGAAGAAAATAACTCTGTAGCCTCAAATGTAAACAGATGTAATTGTCACATATATTGAACTGTACATAAACGTTTCACCATAAAGGTAACCTGAGATGCACAAGTTGTACTGTTTCCCAACCTCAACAACTTGGGGATGTGAATACTTCAATTCCTAAAATTCTTAGCAGTGGTTATGCTGACTGAAGATTTCTAGGAGTTAAAGTCCACAGACCTTAAAAGCTGTTGAGATTGAAAAAACTTGTATTAAGAATTATCAGTGAATCTTTCTTTCTTCAAATAATAGGCCACATTGTGGAAACAGTTCTTCAGATTTCCACCACAACTACCAAAGCAAATAATTATTTGTTAATTAATCATAATCTAATGTTTACAGAATTTGTAGGTTAACATTTATGTAAATATATTACTGATTTCTTATGTAGCAAGAATTCTTATGGGTTCTTTTACTAGAAAAGGATTTAAATTAGGCTTGTTATTTAAAATGTACACATTTCAGTAGCTTTTCAAAATAATCTCTCCGGTGCTTTCTGCTTCAAAGATTGTCATATATCTGAAGGCCATGTGGGAAAAACAAAGTCATTGGAACTCTATTTAATATGTAAGGTTAAGGTGAAATATTCCTGGCCATGTGTAATCTTGGTTTTATTAATATTACAATAATTTCATTTTAACTTGAATTGATCAACATTTTTGTAAAAAAATATGTAATAAGAAACAAAGTTTTAAAATATATGTATAAATATGAAAATCACTAAATTCTTAAAAGCACTTCAGTTTGAATAAAATATTCTTTAAAAAAATTTGCTATAACTTTTGAAAAAGTATCAAATGTAGAACTGACACGCAAAGACATTTTTATTATTATTTCTCTGAATTGTGCATTTGAAAATATTCCATATCAAATTAATTTTAATCTATAGGCCTTATTCAGAAATATCCTTATTTTGAATTATTTTTATGGAATATACTATGGTACCTATAATATTATAACATCCATAAGGAAATAAACATATAGAAGGCATTTGTACATCATGATGTTCTCAAAAGACTTCAAAATATAAAACATACTAAAGGTTTGCAAGATTAATTTAAAAACAAAACCTAAATTTTATTTATCTAGAAAATGTGTTCTAGTTGCTGTTATATTCAATAAAATATTAAAGCACAATTCGCAGGTAATGGATATTCCAATTCAATAATATCACAATAATTTGAATAGAATAGAGCTGGAAGGGACCTTGGAGGCCTTTTAGTCCAGCCCCCAGCTCAAGCAGGAGAACCTATACCAGGGGTAGGCAACCTTGGCTCTTTTATGACTCGTGGACTTCAATTCTCAGAATTCCTGAGCCAGCTTAGCTGGCTCAGGAATTCTGGGAGTTGAAGTCCACGAGTCATAAAAGAGCCAAGGTTGCCTACCCCTGACCTATACCATCTCAGACAAGTGAATATCACAATAATATCCTGCCCTTGGCTTAAAAGTATTCCCAAGCAATCATAGAACATTCCTCTTCAAAGACCTGAGTTCTATGTAGGAAAGTATGAATTGGTATCAATTGCTGAAATACAGTGTGAAAGTAAGAAAGTGAAATTTGCATGTTATACTGATTGCCGGATTTGCTGAATTGAAGAATCAGAGATGAATTTGGGGGGGAAATTATGTAATATTTTGAATAGATGGGAACCAGAAGAAGAAAAATCCTTCTAGGTATCATAAGTGAATGGGAATAAAGGAAAAAATGAAAGACCATTGAGAGATCCAAGAATGGGTTACTGTTTATACAAGATCTCTTTGTTTAATATGGGATTTAAGCAGAAGTCAACTCATATATATATACATGGCAAAATAATATATATATATAAAAGCATTAGTTTATGACAAAAATAGAAAATTAGCTAAGGAAATGTAAGAATGAAGAATGGGGATGTGCAGACTATTCCACGCACAGATTGATAGCTTTTGGCCAAACTATGAAGCGAGTGAAATGGCATGGACAATATTGTTTGCTGTAATTGAAATCTGGTATACTTTGGATAGAATCCAACTTCCACCCCACTCCCTAAAGTTGGGTGGCTCAACCCTCAACTTTTTGAAAGGTATACAAGTCCTAGTTGCTTTCTACACCCTGTCACAGTATGAGGAAAAGACCTTGGGAGATGGAGTGAAGAGATATTACCTAGGGAACAATCAGATAAGAGGCAGCCTAGCCCACAGTTGTACAGAGGGAGGAGCAAGAGGCTCAGAAAGCAATTTCCCTTGGACTATAAAGGTGATAGTGGAAGAACTGTACTTTCAGACTTGCAAAATATCTAGCTGTGCCTCCTGTCTGCTCTATCTGATAAAGATGACAGGCCCCTGGTTCAGGTAGATAGATGACCTCTGCTGTTAGCAATGTATCTTTTTTGTTTATCATTGGGCATCTGTGGTTATTTATTGGTGTTTTGTTCTGCTGTGTTAAACCTTATGAATAACCCAAAGTCACACTTGTATGAGATGGGCAGTTATATAAATCTTACAAATATATAAATAAGTTGTTAATTTAATCCCTTTACACAAAAGACTAAGGGGAAAAAATCTCTGTGAGGAGCTAAGAGAAAAACCGTTTTTAAAATGCATTCAAACTTTCACTTCTGCCATCCAGAGTGCCTATGGCATTATTTTTCCATCTGATTTACTCCCCATCTTGTACAATAAAAGAAACCACACACTCAGAGCAGACTATTGTCTTGATCAGGTACTCCAAGAATTTTTTTTTAAAAAAGTTCCATCGCATGAAAAAGTTTTAAAATCTCAGTTTTAGACAATCTGTTCAGTAGAGAACATGTATCACTTCTGCAAATTCACTGAGCAATGAATTGTATCTCCTGCTGCCAGTGAAAGCCACCAAGATACAGGAATATCCTAGACAAATGTTAAAATTGGATGTTTACCAGTGACAAAAAAAGACTGCACTTTCAATTGAAGAACTGCTGCCCCCAAAAGGAAATGACAAGTTCCATAAATATTCCACAAATACAGGTTGAGAAGATGACATTACAGGACTTTTCCTACATCAAGAGTAACATACTGATGAGAGGGATTAAAAAAAACATAAAAAGAAAAAATACCATATACAAGATTTTGTACATTTTTCAGACATCAAGGCATTCATTCCAACAAGGTTACTAAAGTGTAGATCATTGTTGCCACTTCAAACTAATCCATCTTCCCATTTTATCAAATCCTATAATTAGAAGGACAAAGGCAAGGCCAGGTGAAAAGTTCTCCGTCTATCATTTGAGCTCCAAAGGTGAGTTTGTGAGTAGCTTTGAGTATGCTTTTCCTTATCTTTACCATAGTTATTATGTGGTGATTGTAGTTAAACTCCCTGTTCCTCTGGATACAATTTTAAACCCACACACTGAAAGAATGAGAGACATATTCAGAGAATGATCCATTTCCATACATTATACAGTATAAACCCTTTTCATTAATGATGCATTGTCATAGTGTTTGGCTGGATGTCATAGTGCTACTTATAAAATGTTATAATTCTCTACAGTTAAAATGGTCATTATTGCCAGTATCTTGATCAGATCAAAATTGAAATAACATTATAGGAAATGCATTAAAGTAATATTTAAATATTTTAAATTTCAATTATATTCATTTTCTGTTTAAAGAAAAGACATTTTAAACATATTCTCACAGTACAATTTAAAGACCACATGAAATTGTAGAGTCTTTTTTTCAATCCATGTATGTACACATATACATAAGCATATATTACAAGAGTTATTTTTAAAAAAAAGCACTTGGAGGACAATCAGTTAACTTTCGGCTTGTCGTGCCATTCCTAAGAACTCACAAAAGAATGGCTAGTTGTGTACATTTAGATAATGAAGATTTTAGAGAACTATATTTTCCATCTTGGTTTGTTACAAATATGAAACTCAGTACAGTACTGACTACATAGATATTCAGCAGGCAAGCTTTTCTCCCTAGCTTTACATAAATGTAAGAAAGTTGGATGAATTGCATGCTAAAAGTACTGGATTATTTCCTGGACATTAATTTCAATCTGGAGTTATTTTTCAGCAGTTAAAGAAATCACTGGGATGAGAAAGTAAAGAGGTTGTAGAAATAGCATATGACTGTGGCAAAGTTGTTCTGAAGCACTTGGGACAGTTATTCTGAGGTTAGTAGCTATAAATCTGATCTGTGTGGAAATTAACAAAACTATAAATAAAAGATAAATGCAATATAAAATAACAGCAAAAACACAAATATGTCTCTGTTTATTTTTTATTTTTTTATACTTACTAGTTTCTCAGCAAGAATTGTTTTTGTTTGGAAAACTGAATTCTTACAAATATATATGTGACAGCGAAATTCCAAACTGTCTTGATTTTGGAATTATTTTGATATGTTAGAAATGGGCAAATAATAACGATAAAATCTTAGAAAGGTTAATGAAAAGTCAAACAATTTCAAGAGTTGAATGCATAAGTACAACCTGAGAGATAGATGAAAGATTGGTCTGACAATTGTTGCTGACAAAGAAGATGGAGCTGAAATGATGCACTGGTTGAATGAAGGAGAGTGTGCGTGTGAGAGAGCAAATAGATATACTTTATGATCAGTAACTGGACTGCAAGGCAATCAAACCGGTCAGTCCTAGAGGAGATCAACCCTGACTGCTCTTTAGAAGGCCAGATCCTGAAGTTGAAACTCAAGTACTTTGGCCACCTAATGAGAAGGAAGGACTCCCTGGAGAAGAGCCTGATGCTGGGAAAGATTGAGGGCAATAGAAGAAGGGGACGACAGAGAATGAGGTGGCTGGATGGAGTCACTGAAGCAGTACGCGTGAGCTTAAATGGATTCCAGAAGATGGTAGAGGACAGGAAGGCCTAGAGGAATGTTATCCATGGGGTCGCAATGGGTCGGACATGACTTCGCAACTAACAACAAATAATCAGTAAAAGTTTGCTGTTATTTTAAATTCACTGGGTTTCCGTGTATTTTAAAGAACCATTTGTACCTCAGTGTTCAGTTGAAAGTGATTTGAATGTGGCAATTTTCCAGGGCTGTGTGTGTGTAAATGAGTGACCCTAAACTAAACCTGAGAGCACTTATGTAACACTACCCTCATATCACGAACCTCTCCTTTTGCAGAACTATGTTGACAAAATGGTATGGTGACATTAATAGAGGGTTCTTGTTGCACAGTACTCAAAGCTTTCTCAGAAGCAAAGGAAATACAATTCTATGTTTCCAGATAAATCTGGTATCCACAATTCCACACTTGAAATCTCATTTCATGAATGAGATTTTGCAACTGCTATTACGTATGCCCTTAAACATGTGTGTGGTGGAAAATCAATATTAAGCAGGAAAATAGAATGGCAGGGAGACTGGACAACCACTTGCCTGAAATGGTATAGGGTTTCCTGCCTGAGCAGGGGGTTGGACTAGAAGATCTCAAAAGTCCCTTCCAACTTTACTACTACTACTACTACTGTCCCTAGTGGCTCTATTCTATGCCCAGTCGCAGACAAAGAACGATGATAAATCTCACTTTGGAAATAAGACTGGATTAATTTTATCCTTCTAGCTGGCCACAATATGCATCAAACAGGAATCCTTTTTTTCACTGTTATAAAGATACAGAAACTGCTTTTGATTAATGGCTAAGGTTATATAATCATTGTTGCTCTGGATAAGAAAAATAAAAATGAAGGCCTGAGCCTAATTTTGTATTTTGAAATCACAAATTAGGGTGAGCTCCAAATGGGACAGGAGAAAAGATGATTTTCATAAACATTATCTTCTCTGATTCAGTAGCCACATTTATTCCTGCGTGCACCAAAGATGTCAACATGTGAAAATACTGTGCCAAGAATATAGGATTTTGTCTCTGCAGTTAAGGAAACCCTTCTCCATTTTATATCACACAGCAGTAGTTCAGGGTTGCTAAATAGCATCCTTATTGTTATTGCTATGACAACAAGGCTGACACATCCTAATAGTAGCCTGGCGAGGAAGCACAGGTACCTTGGGAACAGGAACACATTCCTTTGCCTCCCTTTTTCTCACTTTCCTCCTGGCCATCTCAATGAGGACAAAACACTATTTTCCTGACAGTCATGACGAGGAGTGCCAGCTAGGATCACACAGGAAAAATGACAGCTTGAAAGTGGCCTGAAGGCCTCAGACAGGACAGGAGGACAACACAGGCCTCAGTAATGCTGGAAGATTAAACACCAGAGGAATGAAAAAAAAGGAGATGGGGGGGGGGAGAGGAGGGGAAAGGGGAAGAGAAAGTATGTGTTATATTTATTTCAGGTGTGGCCAGCTGAAATTATACAGAAGTTGGCCAGAATGGCCTTAGGGCAGACTATGAGATCTACACTGATCTCTCTGCAGCAGCCCATGGCTGAGCCTCTCTCCCAAAATTGGTTTTCCCGCAACTGGCTCACTCTAATTATCAGGCTGGCCAGGGGATATTCTGGGGCAGCTTTAATCCCTACTTTTGTTGTGAGGTTTTATGTTTGCAAATGTAGCAGCATCCTTCTCAAGACCCAGTTACCGCCTATCAAGGAATTGCCTTGAGATGCCTGAAAAACTGCAGTTGGGGAGTGTTGCAGTCTTCAGACAATGAGAAAAATTATTTTAAGAGGTGTAATTTTAAGGGGAAATACTGGGAAAAATCGGCACACACATTCAAAGCACTGCAGTCAATTTATTCTAATGCAGTTCTAAGGCAGGGCGAATAAGGCAGGACATTCGTCATGAAACAAGACATGATGAGTCATAAAGCGGAACATGAGACTTAAATACGTGTATTACAGGACATAAAGCAGGACTTAAGTCATAAAACAGGACATGAGTCTTAAATGTGTGTATTAAGAGAACAAAAGGAAATGGAAGAAGTCAAAACCACAAGTTCATTTGTCGGTCGCACAGAGGTGTTAAAAGTTTGAAGCTCTGCTACAGCTAACTACATATGTCACTATGTCTCATCTATAGCTAACCACAGGTAGGTTACCGGAAATTTAGACATTTAGACGCTGTAGGTAGGAACTTTAGCAAAGATATGTTAGCTACGGAAAGGGGGGAATGTATGCTGTAAGGGGGCTGTGATTCAAAGCAACCAATCCATGCTACCTGTTACATTTCCGTGTTTTGCTGTTTCTGACAAGAATATATAAACTTGTGTTTTGTTATGAGAAGCTGTTCAGATGTGGCTACAAAGATAGTGTTCTGAACCTTTGCGCAAATAAATCAACTTCTTTTGATTCCGTGGTCTGAGTCCTGTGATTTTCTGCAATAGTTCTCTTCTAGGGTTCATCTGAAAATGTGCATAAGCAAGCTGCACTTAAATATTTATATGTTGCCTATCATCAGATGAAAGCTGTATCGAGCTCAATAGAAGATAACTGTGGTTCTGTGTCTACTACTATTGAAAATAAGTAGTAAAAAGAGGGAAACGTTTAGTATGAAGAAATGTTGCAGTTCAGAACACAAATTACATCATTTTGGATTGGGCAGTCATAGTCCAGGAATAAAACAAAAACCACATGCAGAGAATCTAGCAATGTATGTGTGCATACTACACATTTGTTGTTGTTGTTCAGTCGCTAAGTCATGTCTGACTCTTCATGACTCCATGGACCATAGCATACCAGGCCCTCCTGTCCTCCACTATCTCCCTGAGTCTGTTCAAACTCATGCCCACTGCATTGATGACATCTAACCATCTCATCCTCTGCCGTCCCCTTCTCCTTTTGCCTTTAGTCTTTCCCAGCATCAGGGTCAATGCGCCCTCTCCTCTCATTTAGTGGCCAAAGCATTTGAGTTTTAGCTTCCATATCTGTCCTTCCAAAGAATAGTCAGGGCTGATTTCTTTTAGGATTGACATGGGTAATTTAATCACAGTAATTTATAGCTGCCATTTAATTATACAGGTAATATATGAAAGAGTATATACAATAAATCAGACCTCTGAGACTGGGTAGGTTGGGAAGACTGCAGCTGTGTACCTGATTGAATAAAGATAGCTTGTTTTTCTATCGATATTTTTAAACATCAAAATGGATAGAACGATAGTATTAGTCACTATTACCACCAGCATGTTCTAATGTAGTTTCCTTCAACCTGGTGCTGTAGATAAGATGATCATCATCATCATCATTCCTGTTGCTGGAAATTTTATGTGTTGATGTTTGCATCTTTGGGGAATGCTGGATTATGACAAGTAGCTATAGTGGATATAATGCTACATTTATTATCTTTAACATAGGGCCAAGAGAACAAATCCAGGTAGCCTGAGGTTTAAATGGTTGCCACTGACAAAAGTATGGGCTGTGATTTCACATACTCCTCTGCTTTAGTTTCTGTAGAATTCCGTCAAAGAGATTGTGTCAATAAAATAAAATTCTACCTAATAAGAGAGCTGTATTTTGCACAAAAGAGACAAGGCTCTCAAAGCTCCCCGTCACTAAACTGTGGCTGACAACCAGAGATAATTAATCTGTATTCATCTAGCGAAAGTGACTCAGATGTCACATCGCTCAACCTAAATTGGAAAAGACAGCCTTTAATTTCAACAAGTAAGGCGGAGACAACATTGCAAGCACATGACAGTTTACTAAGTGGACCGTGTGTCTGCTCCTCTAAACCACATCAGTTGCTGATTGCTGTTTTGGGCTGAAATTACACAGTGTTTAACAGCTGGGTGCAGCCATGTACTTTGTCTGTATCATGACCACATTGGAGAGTTTTTGCAGCTGGAAGCTGGTTTAGAGTGACATCTGCAGAACTGGTATCTCCAGTTCATTTTGGAGTCTATTTGTCCGGCTAAATTTGGATACTAACTTTACAGCTGAAGATGAAGCCTGGAACTAGAGAGTACCTGAGAGGCCTTATAATGTGTGTGTGTGTGTGTGTGTGTGTGTAGTACTGTATGTATGTATATTATGTGCCATCAAGTTGTTTTTGACTCCTAGTGACCACACAGATTTTCTCCATGAATACATACACACTTTTTCCTATTTAATTCTGGGTGAATCTATTTAAATCCACCCACTATTTCTAAGCCAGGGCTCCAGACAGTTTAATTTTGTTCATTAAAAGTATTTAGTGTAAAGTATGCTGAATAATTTTATCTTTACCCAACAACATATCCTCTTTCAGAATAGCCAAATACAGGAAACTACCAGCATAGTGTTCTTAATATGAGACAATTTTGAAGTGTATCGGCAACTGTAGACTGACCAACTTTTATTAATTGTGTGACTGAGGCAAAATAGTGCTTCACAAGTATTTCTAAAACATCACACACACTATAACATGTCATATCGAGTTTTGAAAAACCTTTCTGACAACCCATTTCAACTTTTTTTTGAGCATTTAAATATGCTTTCTTAAGAATATTGTTGGAGTCATAATTGTACACTTGTTACCATGCTTCTTTCTCAAGATATTGACCATTTCTTATTGAAATTATTTATCAATATATGACAGTCCTTTTGGGTTCAAGGAGGATATGCTGTTGTGCAGCTCATCTGTGGATACTGAGAGAGTTCCGGTCCCAGTCTGAAGCATAGAGTATAGACCAGGGGTGGGGAACCTTGGCTCTTTTATGACTTGTGGACTTCAACATCCAAATTTCTCTGAACACAAGTTATGGAGAACTTTATTTCAGGTACCAGATGGCAGCCACCATGTCCTTTTCCCAAAAAAGCCAGTAAATGTTAAGCTTGTAAAATACTATGTTGGCAAATTTCATGTTTTATTTGACAATTTTTAAAAATATCACAAAAGTTAATCTTTTAGTTTAGCTAACTAAAAACAAAACAAAAAAATGAAAACCACTCAAAAATTATAGAGCAACTTAAAACTAAACCATAATGTTAACTTATGGACCAAAATGTTCTCAAGATCCAAAAAAAATTCCCCAGTAAATAGAAGCTGCAATACTATACGAAGTCTTCCCACAAAGCACTTAAGACTCCTTGTTTGCTGAAATAATTTAATGTCCTGCAAGAACTGTATCCAGAAAAGAAAAACTGCTTCCACCCATTTATTGACTATGCAGTTTTGCTTTTTCTTATTTTTTTTTGATTAACCAATAAACCTTGATTATTTCCCAAAGATACTCAACACTATATTCCATGTGTTGTCATAACTGCATTCTATTTTATCTGATTTTTCATATGCTAGGGAACAGGTAGCTGCACAATTGTTTCTTACTTGTAACCACAGAAATCCTGTCTGAAAGAATCTTGAGTCTACGCAGCTTCATTTCACAGCAAGTTCCAGACTGTCACCAGTTAGCTATATGACTATTATACCAGTGGTTTTGATATGGTAAACAAAGCATGACATAAAAAGGCACATCATGTATTTCTTTACATTTATCATAACATACTGTTATCCACCAGGGGGCAGCCTAGGATACAAAAGCCTTGTGTTCCAGTTTTAACATTTCTTAAACATTTTGAACCTATAATAAAATCAGTTACCAACTCAACTTTCTAAGCATTAAGGTTTTTTAACCTTTAAGCAGGAATATCACATCTATGGTGAAAACTCAACAAACATTCATTTTATTTCCAATTTTAATACAAATTCTTTGAATAGAAGTTATAATGAAATGGAAAGAAGCTGTTTCTAAAAATCAGTGCTGCACTGTTAAAAGTAAAGTACCTTAATAACCAATTTTGTGAAATACATGAAACAAGATCTACACTTAACACTTTTCTCAAAATTAAAATATTGGTATGCTAAGAAGCTTCCCTCTTAAGCCTTTGCAGTTAATTCAAATAATGAACCTGAACATGTCCAGACTTGATCAACAGGATTAAAATTAAGACTCCAAAATTACTACTTTTCTTTTTCGTTTGTGGAGATGGAGAGGGCTATAAAATCTCAAAATCAAGAGTAAATTGTATTCATGAATACATGCAAATGAAGCAACCTGCAATTAAAGCAACTTTCTTTTGAATATAACTTTTATGTATGATGTTGAAGTCTTCAAGTATCTAAATTAAAATAATACAATTCTCCCAGTTAATTAAAATCTAATTTCCTTCCTAAAGGAATCTGGATCTTGAGTGTATCATAAACACAATTCTGGGAGTTTGCTGCTGTATGGACTAAAGAAGTACACTGGGGCTTTGACTGAAGCAGCAGGAATATCTGCAATACTTGATGAACCACTTTTTTTTGGCCATACAAATAAAACCTATTTGGACAATGATCTGTTCTTTTAACATGGCACACAGCTGAAGCATCATGTTAATAGCAGCATTGTTTGTAATGTGATTCCAAGTTTGATCTGTGCCGCATTTCTGCTTTAATAAATCCCAAAGATTTATGTACTGTTTCAATATAAATAGATGTTTCTTAATATGAATTTAGGATACTACTTTTTATCAGGCCCATCCTCCCAATAAGTTCAGCATTTTCCATTGTTCTAGAACAGTGATGGCGAACCTTTTAGAGACCGAGTGCCCAAACCACAACCCCAAACCCACTTATTTATTGCAAAGTGCCAGGGCCGCATCAGCATTGTGGTGCCCTTGGGGGGGGGCATAGGGCGTGGCCCCTCGGTGGGCATGGCTGTGGTTGTCACGGCAGACTGGGTGGGCGTGGCTGGAGTGGGCATGGCCACCTTGATGTTGCTCATGGGGGGGACACCTGTGGGGGCCGGGCAGGGTTGGGGGAGATCCAGGGGATCTCTGGTGAGTGGGACAGTGGGCAGGAGGCCCAGCATAGATGGGGGGAAGGCACGCAATCCTAGCTGGGACTGGAGGGCCATGGCGCCGATGGGGATCCGGCTTTCCCTGCTCGGGGTGGCCTTTGGCTTGCTGGGTGTGGGCGTGCTCTACCACCTCTACTTGAGCTTGCTAGCTGGCCGCTTCGCCTCCTTTGTGCTGGGTGGGGCTGCCGCTCCGGGTGGCGGTGGCAGCCTAATGGACCTGCGCAAGCTGCTGGCAGCGGCAGCACATGTGCCCACAGAGAGGGCTCTGAGTGACGCTTCTGGCACGCATGCCATAGGTTCGCCACCACTGTTCTAGAATAATAAAAATCTTATGCAACTTGCTGAAAAAGGCAAAAAAGAAATAAAAATAACAAGAATTTGATGTGAGTTACAAAAGTGAACAAGTATGCCAGATGCGTAACACAGTGGAACAAATTGCAAATGCACAGCCAAGAGCATTCATCCATTATAATATAATCTGCTATTTCTCTTCAAGGCCTGCTCTTCTATTTCACAAGATTTCAACATGGATCTTTAATTCAAGGCAAATAATATAACTGTTATTACTATGATCGTATGTGATAAGCTATGGGTCCCTCAGCTGAAATCCATAGCCAGTTCCAGTTTCAAAGACATTGTGATAAAAATTTAAATCAGATGTAGATAACATTTGATATTTGGGAGGTGATGGCACATGTAATCCCCCTAACCTTCCAGAATCATATGGGAGGCTATTTGGGATGCTGCAATGTGACTGGAAGATGTGAGTCTGAGTTTTTTTTTTAGGATTTTGGGGCAAGGTGTTTTAGGGGGGAATAGAAGCAAAAAGCAAGCTATTCCATCTCCATCATTAAATCTCCCATCATTGAAAGAATGTCTAAAATCAGTGGCTGAGGTGTACTTTTCAGAATGCATATGATCAATAGCTTATGCACGGTGGACTAGATAATGACAGATATTTAAGAAGTTGCCTTTCACAGGTCAGGAGTGGACTGGACTCTTCTGAAAGCCACAAAATATCTCCAATGGACATAAGATTTTTTTTTTCAGCAAGTGTTTCAGAGGAGCATCATTTATGTGGGTTATGGCAGCTATTTTTTTTTTTAATGTGCTTCAATTCTTGCAGAGGACAGATCATGCTCAGTGGCAGACTCTATGCTTAGCAGCAGAGTTGAGGATCCTAGTTCTGGAATTTTTCTAAGATTCTGGATTCTGACTGGATCACACATATGTTCCATTATAGCGTAAGACATTAAGATGAGAAACCAATTAAAGTTTCAGAACCTCTGGCCCAGTATCAGAACTTTAAAGATGTCTAGCCAGTTTCAGTTAAAGGCCTCTTTAATCCAGCATACTGTTTTCCAAAGTAGTTATTATGATAGGAAAACAGAGCAGCACTTCAGTGCAATAGCCATTTTTATTGTTCTTCTCACTCTTATACTGACATATCTACAACAAAGACACCCCAAAACATTGTATGTAGCACAAACATTATGCCTAATATCCATAGGTGTTATCCTTTCATGAATTTGTCTTAATTTTTTTTTAGTTGTTGTCAAATTTGGTGGCAGTACTATAGTAAGAGACTTTGTGACTTAACTAAGTACTGTGCGTTATAAATTCCCATTATCAACTTTACTGGGTTAACTTGTATCTCTCACAGTAAGAAAAAGAAAATCCAGTCTGAGTGTTATTAAAAAACACTGCAGCTGTTTTCATCAAACTATAGTTTTACATTCCTCTATTTTCTTCATAATCTTTTAAATTTTTTATATGACTCAACCAGGAACATTTGATACTACAACTTCCAGAATGTGGTCAACATGACCAAAGACAGGAAACTTTGAGAAATGACAATTCTAAAACCTCATTCTTGTTGAGAAAAGGGTACTAGCTTTCTGATAATTTTAGTTGTCCTGTTTAGAACCTTTTCCAAATCTGCAGTATGTCTTTTGAGATGAAATCACTGTTAAACTTGTTTCAACAGTTTAAAACACACATTGCAGTGCCAGTTAACCCAATGTCTCAACTGACATCAGTACTAAATATCTTCCCAGTATACTTCTTGTATTGATTGAGTTTGCTGTTTATACTGTTTTAGGACCAATTCCTGAAAAAAATAGCTGTTGAATAACAATACAGAGCACTGTATTTCGGATTGTTGAAATGACTTTGCACATTTCAGGGAATTTGTGTAGATGAATCTTAAAATGCTAATGAATTCCACACAGAGGGCATGTTGGCATTCATTTGACATGACTTAATTTTAAAACAAAATAGTATCTTTTTGTTTTATAAAAAGGTAAAAAAAAATGTAAACTACCACTGTTGTATACTGGTCTAGACTTTCATCACTGGCATTGGCAGGATAGTGATGAGTGTCAGTGTTTAATGACCATGGTCTAGAAACCAAGATTTCTTGACATTTCACAACTGTGTCTGGCATCATGAGAACAGAGCACATAAGAAAATGAGCAGGGTTTGACTGAGGCCTTGTTTTTAATATTTCTGATTGGTGCAGGTTGGTGAGGCCCTTGTCAGTCCCTGGTGCCCAGTCAGTCCCTGTTCAGTTGCCTAGCAGATCACTTTGCCTCTAAATAAGATACCACAGTTGCTGGCAAAACATCAAGAAATCTGTTCCTTAGACCACAATAATTAAAGTCTGAAGACCAACCCTACTGCAGTTGTACTCTACTATAATCACAAACTAACTAACTCTGGATAATTAAAAAAAAACCAGAGACGATTTTATTTTGAATTTACTTTGATCAAGGTGTTTTATTGCATCTCAGAGGGTATACATGCACTGGGTTTTCCTCAAACCAAAATACAAAGCAAACCCATTTGAAATTCTCTCTCTAACTCTCTGTCGTTACAGGGTACGTTATCCCCACAATATACAACCACTTTTTAAAAATGGTACCACATGTTGATTAAATATTAATTTGAAAGACTTAGATGAACATCTTTCCAACCTAATATGCTTTAACAAAGAGCTGCCAAGCCACTTGTAACACTGATCAACAGTGACCTTATTAAGGAGTCAAAAATCTTAAGCTAAGCCATCAGCACACACAGTATGAGAGAACAAACTAAAACGATGAAAGAACACTTTTGTTTACAGTAAAGGGTATAATTCAGGTTTAGTGTGACCTCTAATCACAAACAGTACAGAAAATACATACTGCTGTATGGGAATGAAAAACACTAATCTAAGATATATACAGAGAGAAGAACAAAACTGACAGATGTAAATAAAAGCAAAAAGAAAGAAAAAAAATCATGATTTGCCCCTGGATACAGTGGGCAGCCAAAGTAGCCTGACAAACCTAAAGAAGTTTGCTTTGTTATATTTGATTTTTTTTCTGAATTATATGGCAAGAAACTTACCCTTTACTTGTTTTCAGTGCATTTTAAATAACAAAGATAAATATGATGGTTTTAATGAAAATACAGGACAAATAGTTTTAAAGAAATCTGATAAAATATTTTTATGTGGGGGATTTTTTTTAACAACCTTTGTCAAGTAACTTGACAGATTATTAATATGAATTTCATTCATATTAGCAGATAAAATGTCAGGAAATTAAAACGTACCCCACAACAAATTTGATAATAATCCTGCTTTGGGGAAAAAATTACATTCCACACACTTTAAAAAAAAAGGATCGACAGTGTTCTTCTTGCTACCTGATATAACCACAATATTGTTTTGTATAACAGATATGCAAAGGAAACTGGATTTGAAGAGAAAATTTAGAGGGTCGCCAAGGTTATTTACATTAAGACCTCCAGAAACACAGACACATCGCTCCAAATGGCTCACCACACAACAGCTGCATAATCTGTCCCTAATGGATTGGTTCAGAAAAGCACTAAGAAGGCATCAGAAACATACATCCATTGTTTAAGTTGAGAAACACATAAATTATAACCCAAGTACACAAACTGAGAGAGAGAGAGAGAAGGGATAACAACTAAAATAGTACACGTTCCTATGATCACTTTCACAGCTGTGCTACACGTTTTGGAAGTAGGAGAGAAGTCTGAGTAAGCACTGGGTTTGGTACTGGTGGCTCACTTGAAAATTCTGAGCAACAAAACTCTTGCTTGCAGATTCCAAACTTGCATCTTCACTTATCCTTTCACAAAACTACAATCGTGGAAAGAGGGGGAAAGAAGTGTTATAAAGTTGAAGGGACAGGCATTCAAATTCAGTTTCATAATCTGATTTATATGCCAGATGACACTTTGAAGATATAACCTTCCTTTCCCTCTACCATGTAACGCTCTCTTCTTTTTTTCCTAAGCTGCAAAATAACTGGAAACACATTTTCTTCCACATCTATTATATAGAAAGGAGTTTAATACGCATATAATTCTCTGTCTTTTGCACATATGCATACACCAAGAGAGAGAGCAGCAGGGAGCAACAGACCTGTAACATTTGATTCAAGATACTAATCTAGTCCTTAAATTCGCTCTTGAAGTGGAGAAGCGGTCAGAAGAGCAAGGGATGTTCGATAGCAAGTGTGCTGCACACACAAATGTCTGCGTTTTTTTTTTCTGTAAGAGTCGGGGAAGGGAAAGATACTGCTGCTTTTAAAGTTGGTAAAAAAAAATTTATATTTTTATTTTTTAAACCAACAAAACAAAACAAAACATAACACACATACACACACAGTATATACTCCTCCCTTTTTTAACAGCATTTTCGTAACAGTAATCTTCTATTATTTACATTTCCCCCCTTATTCTTCTTTAGAATATTTATCCTTGTTGCCCCGTTGTTTCTTATTTGCATTTTTCTTCCTTCATACTATACTTCATACTAAGAATACTACATATTATTATTACTATACATTATATACACATTTTCCACTTTTGACCTTTCCATATGTATTCTCCTCTATTATTTCTAGTCTCCAACCAGTCATACCACTTGTTCCCTATTAGATAGTACTCTGTGTCTTCCTTTTCTTTTATCTCTTTTGTTAATTTGTCCATCTCAGCACAATCCAGGATTTTTCTTATCACTTCTTCCTCTGATGGTATATTCTCATTTTTTCAGAACTGTGCGTATGCTATTCTTGCTGCCGTTGTTATACTGTATGTAAAATTAAGTACCGTATTTCTTTACTATATTTTCTGTTTAAAATACTGCCGAGTGCAAACATTGTCATTTGCTCAGGACCTATAGGAGGCTCATAAAGAAATTTTCTTTCCTTTTCTCTCCACAATAATCCTTCTGCCAGAAGAGACACCCAGGTGAGCCTCCATGACTGAGGGTGAACGTGAATCTGGGTGTTTTCTGTCCTAGTTCAACTCTTCAACCACTACATCACGTGAGAGCTGTTCTTCCAGCAAGCTCAGTACTGAACTAACACCATTCAAATCAAATTAAGACTCTTAGCATCCCCTGTGAAATATAAAGGAGAATATAACCTTGAATATATTTAAGGGAAGGATGGAAGAAGAAAAAACGTACCTTAAATAGCTCATAAGAAGTCTTTAATGTTAAGATCTGCTAATGGGTCCTTTGTTGGAGGCTTCTTGGGGCTTTGGGTGGCAGGTGTTGGACTTGGAGAAACCTTAATAGTGTTCCATCATTCCAGAAGGGCACAAAAACAAACAAACAATTATAAGTGTTAAGATCCAGCTCTAACCAAAATTAATACGCACTTCACAGATATGGGCTTATGCTATGTCCCACTGAATAAATATGAGAACTATTGTGATGTTCAGTTTTTTTATTAATAAATAAAAACGGAAATAAAATCGCTTTATCATGCATCATATCTCTTTGAGGGAGGTAAGAGGTTTAGAAGTATGAAATATAAGTAAACAAATAAATGTGAACATTCACTGGGAGCAGGAATCGTTTTTGGACCAGTGGCACCTTTTAAAGAGTTAAAGCAGCTTAAGAAGTAGCATTTTTTTTAAAAAAAATAAGTGCATTAAAAACAAAAACTAAACCATTACACAAAATCCATATTGTAACTTTGAAAAATCTTGATAGTATGAATTGAAAACAACAACATGTCACACTAGACTGCCTTCCAGAAATAAACAGAAAATAACTTAGAACATTGGCCTATATGACATAACAAAAAGGGGGAAAAAATAAATTTTCTGTTTTCTCCGAAACCAGGCAAGTTCTCACTTGTGCACCAGGTCCTGCAGCTGCTCCAAATGGTGGCCTCATCATCGGTTGTCCATACATAAGAGGCTGCTGTGGCATCATCCCAACGCCAGCTCCAGGAGGCTGCTGGAAAAGATTTGAGAACAAATAATGTCTAAGAGATGCCATTTTATAAAGAAATCTCTTGATAAAATAGGCATGTTCCATTTGAGGAGTGTGTGCACAAATTTTGGGTGTCTTTTCAGATTTGAACCCATCTCTACCTACATGGATCTCAGAGTAGACTACATTAACTTGTCAGTTGGAAATTCCAGCAACTGGACTGTGAACATTACCTCAGAAGAATACATTATTCAGTACACAATACATTGTATGCTTTTTTCCCCAGAAAGAGATAGTGTATAATTCACATTTTTTCTGAAAAGAAAAAGCATATATTTTGACCACAATGTTCAGAAGATAAGCTTCAGGATGTGGGTCCTTATATTGCAATTTGGGAAAAAGAGGACTATTTTCCAGGAATAACTACAGGGGTATCTTATTTCCAAGCCTTCCATTAGTTATTCAAATTGTATTTTCCCAGATAAGATTACTGAGATTTTTAAAAGGCCAGTATAAAGGAAGAAGAGGGCAAACTGAAGAAGTGGAAAGTAGCACATTTCCTTCATATCATTCTTTGAGTCGGTCCTTACCATCCCAAATCCTGATCCACTTTGTGGAGAAGCGGCACCTGATGTAGGAGTGCCAGCACCTGCTGGAGGCACAGATCCTGTCTAGAGATTGGAGTAGTAGAGATAAATCACTAACTGGTTAAACTTTATACATATAAAACAGTTTAAAAGCCCCCACATACTCAATTGTCAAATGTCACAATTTTCAGCACTTAATAAAGAACTCTAATCTGCCAACATTAAGGCAGTATCAGTTAACTGCAGTCACTGTATCCTGCTGCAAATACTTCATTTAATTAATTACCTGTTGCAAAAAGCTAGACTTATTCTGCACATAAAAATGTTGAAAACGACAAACACAGGAGGCTGTTGTTGTTTTTTATGGAACCAAATTGTTTTTGATTATTCCAATGCCTGTTATATGGAGCTACATTTAACAATCTCCTGAAGATGCAGCTGGTGCAAAATGTGGCAATACGGCAGCTATTCAGCAGAGCGTAAAGCGATTTTGTGAAAAATCTGAATGTTTTCCTTATTAAGGAAGAGAATAAAACATCTAAAAGAAATATTCCTGCCCTTCTGTTTCACTGCACAGAAAGGAAAAATACCTGGAAATACCTATCAAGCAGAAAATAACTTTATCTACAGATGCAAGGGTTATTTGCAAATTAGTAACTCAAGTTTAGGTTGACTGTAAAAATAAAGAAAGGTTTAATTTTGCATTAGTTTGGTAGTAGCCAGGTTTCTCAGTTAGTACAACTTCATAACAAAAGGCTACTTACATAAAAAACAATCGCCCAACCTTTCTGGTAGAAAAAAAACTTGCATTTAGTGTATTGCTTTCCTTCCCTATAACTTACACTGTACAATATTTAATATTTTACAGTCTTCTGTTAAAATGTTTCCAATTGCAGTTTCACGCTTGCCTTATTATTATTACTAGCTTGTGAGAAGAGCATAACTCTGAAAATAAATGCTTAACAAAAACTGTATGAAAACTGAAAAACAAACGCAAAACATGTTATCATCTGAGAAACGAGGAAGTGTTCCACAGTAAGATAAAAACGCAGCATATAACAATAATAGGATGGGATTCCCATTTCCTTAAAAATGTATCAAAACTACAGTTTTGGAATTAGACAAATGATGCTGATAATTTCAGATGTTAAAACTTTTGTACATGGCTGTATTTTGACATATTAATTGTGCAGCAGTCATGTTCATATGGAATTCTCTACATCTATGAAATATGCAGTATCTCCACATACCAAGGGGCCACTTGGAGGAACCCCAGATGACCACGTTGCAGGTGCTACTTTTGGTTGCCAGTTGGCTCCTCCTGTTAACCTCTTCTCTCCTGCGTTCCACTGAAGGTCTCCCCTAAGACAGTCAATGATTTAGAATACGAGTGCTAACTTATCGGCAGGCAGAACTGCAACCATAGCAAAGTTCTGGGCTGGAATCTTGCTGACATAATTACATTATTACAAGCTGGTATACATTTCAAATCAACATGACTGAATCTTCACCAAGCACAGGGAAAAAATGCAATTTTAAAATGTTCGAATGACAAACAGAAAAGAGAATGTGACACCCATTAACTGCACTCCACAATACAGAAGAAACTAAATTATCCATCTGGATTAAGTAAGTACTGCTATACCTCTTTATATTTATTCAGGAACAGAGGTATTCCTGGATTTAGGATTAGACATTTAATGACCATTTGAAGTTACGAAGGCCTGAGAAAAGGTGCCTTATTGTCTCTGGAGGCTGGGTGAAAGAGCTGCCTGCCAAGGGGAGCTGAACTGCTTCAGTGAGGTGAAGAAACGGAACTCAGATCCTGATGGTCTGAGCTTCGTTTCTGCACCCTTTGGAAGGAGTTCCCTTTGGCACACAGAAATGACATCCGCAGGATGCAGGAATGTAGCTCAGATTCTGATGATTTGAGGTCCATTTCTGCACCCCAACAAAGAGAGGAGAAATTGAGGGAGAAGGTAGGTAGGAGTTGCTTAAGGAACATAAATGGACGGAATTCCCGCCTAAAAATACCTTACCTAAATTGTCTTCCTCATGCCTAGCAACTTTCATAAAAATAAAAAGAAAATTCCTGGGCGATTTAATTGCCTTGGCTTGGAAAGCTACTTGGCAAAGCAAGCAAGCGAGAGTTAGATTTAAAAAACAGAAGATTTGACCTATTAGAGGGGGCATCATATGTTTAAATACTTGTTTGAATATGATTAAAAGAATGGATGACCCTTAGGTATAACTAGACTTTTATAATGAAAGATATGATTTAGAACTACAATAGCATTTTTTCTTCTTCTTTTGATATGGGAAATATGAAATAAGAGGAGGATTGGTATGAATAAAATTTTATCTATATAAATGTAATTAATATTGAGAAAATCGTAACTGACAAAGATACTTTAAATATTGATGGGAAATCAAACTTTAACAAGAGCACGAAAAACAGGATATTGATTTATGAATTGATATTATTGTTATTTGTATATTAGTAAAATATGATGAAGATGTTTATATCTAACTTTATATACATCAATAGTATTAAGAATTGTAATTGTGTAATGAGAGGAAAATGGAAAAAAATATGGGAAGGAAAGGAGGACCAGGGAAAAAGTACTGGATTGTGCAGTACTGAATATATTTATATTGAAGAAGTCAGTTAAATATGTGAACCCAGACAACATGTTGTTTACTAAGCCCTAAAGATTGTAATTCTTAAAAATTAATAAAACTTAAAAAAAAAGAGTTCCCGTCTGTGTGCAGAGGAAAGATTAGAACCTCCCTAGAGTACAGGATTGGAGTTCAGATCCTGAGTTCCATTCTGCACCCTGCGGAAGGAATTTTCTTCCATGCGCACAGAGAAGCTGATATCCTTTCTGCTCTTTCAGGCAGAACGTAGAAAAGAGAGGGAGCCGAAATCCAAGTAGGGAGCATTTCGTAGAAGCAGTGCGGTAAGGTAAGGAGCACGGGGTGTCTCAGGTGGATGGGAGAGGACTTGAGAGGCCAGTGCAGGCCAAGCGTAAGTGTCTCTCCTGCTTGGATTTCAACAGGGAAGATTTTCAGCTCCTGCGTGTTATCTCTTAGGCCAGGGGTCCCCAATTCCTGGTCCATGGACCAATATCAGGCCTCAGCATGCCAGCAACTGGTCCGCACAAATAAGGAAAGCCCCATCCACAGGATGCAGGTAGCACACAAAACCACGCCCCCTCCAGTCCGCGGAAAAACCTCTCTCCATATAACCGGTCCCAGATGCCCAAAAGTTTGGGGACCTCTGTCTTAGTCTCTTCCTTCCCACACGCATGCCAAATAGGACTCCATCCACTTAACAACCTCTGTGATTGTTTGACAACCATAACCGGGAGTGCTGGGACTGTGGTCAATGAGTGAAGCAGACACACGGGCAGTCACGTGACATCTCATTTAATGACTGCTTTGCTTAATGGCCCAAATTCCAGATTTAATTGTGGTTGTAAGTTGAGGATATCTGTGATTTACACTTGGTTTTTAGGAAAGGTGAAGAAATGGTGAGAATTATTGATATTACATTATGTTGTAAAAATCTGATCTTTTGGATTGTAAAAATTTTATCATTTTAACAGTTTTGCAAAATCATTCTACCTTTCGCAATATTAGATCTAGATCTATAATAATGATTAACCACCAACACCACCAGCGAAAAGCTATATATGGACTATATAAAAATACCGACTTTCTATGCTAGAAAGTAGAGAAGGGAAATACACAACAATCTGGGACTTTGAATTAACCAGCTACTTACTTCTTCGATGTGGTACCAGAAATTCCAAGATCTGCAAAAGAAACCAGGAATGTAAAAGTTTGTTTCATATGATAATAGAAGATTGATAAGATAAGATAATGATAAGACATATTTGTCCACCAAATCATTAGGCAACTCAGGTTTAGCTGAGGCAGCATTCAGTCAGTTATCTAAAAGTTACAATAAACTATAATGTTATAGTTAGATTTTATATATAATTACACTGTATCTCTGAAAACTTTCTTATACCATTCAGTCACTGATGTCATAACTCTACCTGATCGAGACCTCAACTTCCATGATTACTTTCTTGATTACTTTACTTGTTTACACTTTTTTGATTACTTTCCTAAATATAAATACATAGGACATAATAAGCTAAGTTTAAGAAAATGTCAATTGTTCCTCCATAAAATCATTATTTTTATATTTTCCACTTTAAAAGCTACTCCTAGAAATATGCTTTGTTAAAGAATGTCGATTAAGTGGACTGAGCAATAAGAAAACATGATGCACCTTAGTCTCAAAGTTCAGGATGAGAAAAGGAACTTTCTGTAACAACCTAAGTGATGATACAACTACAGTGCCCTCCCACAGAAGAGAAGAAATACACCCTTCAAAACATACCGTAGTAACTGAACTCAGGAACAGCCAACTGGTGCAACGTGTAAAAAGATCAACAGTCATAAAAAGAAAATCACTGTCAAACCAAACAATTTCTCTAACTTACTTCCTACTAAGTTTGCAAGAGAGGAATCAAGATCACTTCCAATGGCTTTGGTTGCAGCTGAAGCAGAAGCAGTGGCTGTGCCTACACTGGACAAAGGCTGACCAGTTTGCATTGTAGTGGGCATAAGGAGATCACCTAAGCCATCAAACACTGCAGATTTAAGAAAATCAGTAGATTAGGAAACATACTTTTTCAGATAATTAAGCTTTCACATAATCAACAGATGCTTAAATGGAGTATTCACAACCTTTTAAAAACATACACTACTGATCTTTGAACCATCACACAGGTTTAATGTCAACGTAATGCCAACGGAAGGCATGCATGCTTTTTGACCAACACATTGACATAAATGAATTCCAAACATACTACAGTAAGACAAAGCATTAGACAACACTAATTATTTAAACTATGAAAACAATCCATGTTGCTATACTGCGCACTTTGTGTTTCTAACACTGATATATGGAAGAATTGATTCACATATTATTGTGTCCACAAATCTAATGAGAATGCTACCATTTTCTGGAACACCAAAAAAAAAAGAAAAAAGTCAGTTTGACATTACTTTCACCCAGTATGGCCCCTAAAATTAATACAGGGAAGCCCTCATGTTTTCATATTCCATTTCTGGATTTTTCCCACGACACTTGAACCAGACTTTTTAATTATCTGATTCCAAAGGAATCATAATTTATTAGCCAATCAGCTATTTAAGACTTACAGGAGGTTTGTTTGAGATGTGAGTCTTGAAACTAATTATTATTCCCTGATTTATAGATTTGGAAGGAAGCATAATTAATAATTGTCTCTTATGTAAGGATTATTTTTTTTATTCAACTATTGACAAGAACAAAGGAAGCTACTTTTGAATGCGTTCTAGGAACAAATTCAGGGCGAGAGAAAAAAAATTGAGCCCACAGAGAGAAAGTGAAGTAAAAAACAAAGGTTTGGGGCAAACATTGTTTTTGCTGTTGACAAACATATCCTGGGAGATTCAAAAAATTTCCAGTGGGTGGGAAATGTTTTTCAGGTGGAAAGAGCACCGATTAGGTGCTTTCAAGTTTGTGCCACTTAGTTAGCAACCACACAGATTTTTCTCCAGTATGATCTGCTCCAGACTGGCCCTTTGGGTCTTGGAAAGGGCACAGGTGCTAGGTGCTAGGAAATTCTTGTAAAATAGGGGGAGGGAGGCCATGACATCCTGTGAACATACCTATATGGGCAGAAACAAACCATCATCTCCTCTACCCGACATTAGGAGAGGAAGAGGTTACTGAATGGGGCATGTTTACAGTCTCTATTGCCTGGGAGAAATATTTTACTTGGCTGTATTAATACTGCCATCCAATAAGATGAGGGTCTTTCTCCTTATAGACTGTGAGTAAAGTCATTACTGCTCTGCTGCTAACAGAAGCACTGCAGTGATCATGTGTTATTTACCATGCAACTCATATCAGGCTGCCTGGGTTTGAGATGGATTTCACAAAGAACCCACTGATTTATGTCTTCCAATTTACCATCACGGTATACGGGTTGCTCTAGAGTAGTGTTTTTCAAACTGGGGACTGGGTGGAGGTCAACTCCCAGAATTCCCGAGCCCTGAAGAAAATGCCATTGAAGGTTCAAATGACAATCATATAATCATGATTGGCACTTGTGGTCACATGACTGCAAGGATGCTGGAACAGCTGCTGACCAAATGGTCGTAAGTGGAGGAACAGCTGCTGACCAAATGGTCGTAAGTGGAGGGGTGTCAAACTGCCGACCCGTAGGCCGGTTGCATCATGTGGAGGCCGTGCCCTCCCTAGATCCGGCAATGCGAAAAAAGTCACGATACATCGCGACACATCACATGACACGGCGAGTTTGACACCCGTGATCTATAATACCCAAAATACCAAAAAAAAAAAACCCAACCAATATCGTCTCTCTCTGTACCTAATGAAACAGAAATATCTAATCCAGCCAACATTACATAACACGATTTCACATCAGATACAGTATGCATGCTAATGTTAGTAAGCAGAGTTGCACTATGGTCTGGCAAGCAGTAACTAAAGCAAAGTACTACTAAACTATTTGGTTTCTTTACTTTTTTTTCTGTTGCAGAACTCACCCAAATGGCAAATTTGTAGCAAGGCCCCAGCATGGAAGTAGACAATGAAAGAGACACAAACAGAAACGACAGAGCAGTAATGAAAAGTCAAGCCTTGTGTCAAAGGACAAAATACCCTGGACCTCTTTTATTTTTAAATTCTGGTGCCATGCATGCTTGGGGAAGGCTCTGGAGAATAGCAGCACCACATATCCATTTGCTGAGTGTACAGGAATAAGGTTATCTGCAATTTCAGGAGTTTCTTTTAAATGAGCATGCATGTAAAGCACATGCAAAAATACAGAATATATGCACTTCGGTTTGATGTGTGCTGAAATCCTATGGAAGAGAACTGAGCAGAAGGAACTATCTGCTCAGTATTCTACATATTCGACTGTTTCTGAATGCTTTCATGAAATACAGTAACAAATGCTCTGGACATCTGGGAGAATTACAGTAATATATTTTGGAGACGAAGGCTGCACAGACGAATCCTTTCACTCACCTGAGGGATCAAAGGAACTGCCAGCAGGGGCAGGAGTTGGGGCTGCTCCAAACGCTGCTTCGAAATTGGGCTGCAATATATTAGCCTGAGCTGGTGTGATGGGAGAAGGTGATGGAGATGGAGCAATAAAAGAACCTCCAAAGCCTTTTAAAAACATTTAAAAAGAAAGAAATTATTAGTCTAATACTAAGGATTAAACCACAGGCTTGAAAAATATTATAATTGGCTTCGACAAACGAAGTTCCTTTCCTCTTGCTGATAAGAATATTATTATTGTTCTCACAGTGAAATTAAAAGGCACCAAGGATGAATGCAGAAAAGTATGCAGGGGGATTAGCAACATTCTGACTGAAAAGGTGGAAGTTGGGGCAATGAGCAACAATTGGGAAGTTAAATGTGGATTCACACCAGATAAAGAGTTTGCCCTGCAGATTTTTGCTCTTCTACAGGTCACGGAAAAACATACCAATGAGAAACTTTTATTTAAAGAAAACGTGTTTTGTGTGAAAGTGTTGATTCCCAAAATAAACAATATACAACAGAAGTATAGCATGCATAGGAATGCATGAAAAGGTTAGTGAACTGTTCAACAGAGAGTAAAGGTTCGCATGTATGATGTTCCCTTTGTTACATAAATGTATGCATATATATAAGTATCTAAGGAATGCGTGTTATAGGTCTATTGTTGTCAGGAATATGTAGTTTATGTACATGTTGCAAATCTAAATGATTTATAGCAAATATTAGATACTTGTATAATGCAATAAGGCAGCGATCCCCAACCTTTATGGCTTGGCGTCCCACCAGGAAGGAGAGAGGAACCATCCCATTGCTTGTGCAAGTTGAGCTGCACAAGTACACACCTGCCTGCTGCTCACATAAATTGAGCTGCGCAGGTGTGCGCCAGCCTGCCACTTGTACAAGTAGAGCTCCGTGGGTGTGTGCCGGCCTGCCGCTGACAAGTTGAGCTGCCTGCGTGCATGCACCAGGCCACTGCTTGTGCAGCCTGGTTCGAAATGGGCCACAACCCGGGGGTTGGGGACCCTGCAATAAAGAGTGTGGATCTGAAAATTAATGTACTGATGTGAAGGCATTTCTGTTTGATAGGCAAAATGGAATAATTACGACTGATACATAAGTGGCAAAACATAAAGTAGACATATGAATTGTGTATCTTAGTAAATGTTTTCTAACCATGAGAAAATGGAGACATTTTGAGAAATAAAAAAGTAGTGGGTAGCATGTATCATAAAAATGAATGTAAGCAAAAAAAAGTGAAAAGGCTATCCATAAAAGTGTGCTTCTGCTAACTTTGTAAGGGTTGGGAATGTCAAGAGAAATGAAAACACTAATTAGAAATTGTTTACTTAGAAGTAAATGTGGTAAATCAAGAAGAGACAGGGCCAAAAATGGATGCTGAAAGAATATAGATTGAACACAAAAGTCAGTGATGGCTATGAAAGGAGTACTTTAAAGTTTGGTGATATACAGAGTTTGAATGATTACCAAATTACAAACATATAGGAACAGTGATTGTTGAAAAGGGACAAACTGATAATATTGTGATGGATGGAGTTAATAAGATTTTCAGATAAAGAAATGTAAGAAGTTATTACAGTTTACTCCTCCCCCCCCTCCCCGTTCTCTGCTGTTTGCAAAATGTTGCCTTACTTCACAAGGAATTACCACAGCTTTTTTTTTTTAAAGTTAGGTACATTTGTATCTGGGTAGAAAAAAGCTTGCATGTTTACATTTATTCTTTAAAAATTAATCTCAGTGATGGTTCCTTGACTATTTTTTTTTGTCACAGTACAGAAAAGATGCAATAAAAACATGCACAGCCTTTCTTAAAAAATAACACAATTACGTTTCATTACCAGCTAATAGGTCAGCAGAAGCAGAAGTACTAGAAGCCGCTGAAACTGCAGGTTGGGGCTCTGAAGGGCCACTTCCAAATGCATCTATGGATTTTTTCCCATGAGGCAGCAATAAAAGATAGCAGAATTTAAAGATACTATAAATATATAAACATGTAACATTTGGAGGGAGAATACAACTACGAATATAATTTTCAAGACCATAGAGGAATGATTGGTAAAATATAGTCTGAGAAATAGTTGTAGCTGTGTAGGAGAAGGAGTGGCAGTTACTAAGTCCTTCTGTAACTATGTAGAGATTCCAGGCTGATTTCTCTTTTGACTCCATCCCCAGGTTCTGCCACTCCCTTTTCCTACCAGTTGTTCTAAAACCAGAAGAAACCAAAGAAAGACCCAGACAGACTATTTTAGAAGTATGACAGTTGTACTGATGAGACGTGATGGCAGTGAGAAGTTTTTCTACGGGAAGATGACTCCAAGAAAACTGCTAGCTTTCTAAATGTCTATGGAAATTCTCAGTCATCCAGGTTATAGTTATCCCAAAGATGCTTTTTCACGAGGCAATTGGACTTTCTTGTTTTTCTTTGAAGATGTTTCGCTTCTCATCCAAGAAGCAAGGACTGCTGGTTTGAAAGAAGGGTCAAAGAGGCCATCTATGTCAAAATTGAACAGTCCTCTCTCAACAGAAGGGGAGTGATACAACATCATCTATCTTCAATCTACAACACAGTCCTTTCAACAGTTCCAAGAAGGCTCCATACCCATTTGCACTACTCAGGTGACCCTGAAGACACAGATAAGCCTCCAGATAGCATTAACCTTGCTAAAAGAATGCAAATGACCAGCTGTCTGCAGGAGTATAAATCTTTCCATTCCCCACTGTTCAGTCAGAGCTGAAGCTTCTTGGATGAGAAGCGAAATGTCTTCAAAGAAAAACAAAGTCTAGTTGCCTCATGAAAAAGCAATTTTGGGGTGCTAGCTTTCTAAGAGCCTGTTCTCGTCCTCATTTCTCCAAACTACTTGGAAACTAGCTTTACGACCCCATGCAGACCTAAGTAGTCCTGTGCTGCTGCAAAATATAGGCCCTGGATCTCCCTTTCCCCACGAACCATGCAGAAAATAAATAAAATGTATTGTCACTTCCCTAGTATCAGTTCACATTTTCTTAAGATTTTGTATGTACTTATCTGGCGATCAGAAAAAATATGTCTGAGCACAAAAGGGGTAGCTGCAAAATTCCAAGCCACCTTTCTTCTATATCGTATTAATAATAATAATAATAGTAAAGTTGGAAGGGACCTTGGAGGTCATCTAATCCAACCCTCTGCTCAGGCAGGAAACCCTATACCATTTCGGACAAATGGCTGTCCAGTCTCTTCTTAAAAACTTCCAGTGTTGGAGCATTCACCGCTTCTGGAGGCAGGTTGTTCCACTGGTTAATTGTTGTAACTGTCAGGAAGTTTCTCCTTAGTTCTAGGTTGCTTCTCTCCTTGCTTAGTTTCCACCCATTGCTTCTTGTCCTGCCTTCAGGCGCCTTGGAAAATAGCTTGACTCCCTCTTCTTTGTGGTATTTTGAAGTGCATTGCTAGCTCTGATGATGAAAGGAATAGCATGCTGGCACTTTTGCTTTTTTTCCCTCAGTAGCTGTAACCATAGTTACATGAGGGTGTGGTTGTGCAGTGAGAAGGAAAGATATACTGTAGTTCTAAACAAATCCTACA
>NW_015388300.1:0-3192 GCF_001527695.2 Protobothrops mucrosquamatus
GCTGGAATTCCAGTACCGGCGGGTCAACGAGCTGCTGCTGAACATCCTGAACCCGACGCGGCAGGACGAGTCCATCCAGCGCATCGCCGTGCACCTCTGCAACGCCCTGGTCTGCCAGGTGGACAACGACCACAAGGAGGCCGTCGGCCGGATGGGGTTCGTCATGGTGGGTCTGGCTGAAGACGGGCCCCTCGGGGCCCCCTTTCTCACCTTGAGGTCAGGTGGCTGAGCCCTCGAGAATTGTGCTCCTGTTGGGGGGAGGAATTGCTCACCGCTTTGCATAACACAACTGTCAATGCAGGGTGGTTGCAGAGAGGCCAAATGTTTTATATGAAACGAAAAGGAACTCTTTCTTTACACACATCCCCGGTCTTTAAAAATAGCTGCCGATTTGAAAAGAAAGAGAGATTGGGAAGAAAAAAAAATATATCTAAAGAGCTGCTTGATCGATTTTTGTCTGCTGTAAAAAAAAAAAGCACTTTTGTTTTGACGTTATTAAAGGTGGCAGCCAAAGCTCTTCCCAGACCGTCACACGGCTAAGTCTAAATTCTCCACTGACATCCTCTGCCCCTCGGCCCCTCGCCTGTAACTCAGTTCTTCGTTGTTTTCTTCCGACAGACCATGCTGAGGCTGATTCAGAAGAAACTGGGGGACAAAATAGTAAGTGTCGGATTCAGATTCTCAGGCTGACAATCTGAGAAAAAAATAAACAGGTCCAGGGTGGGACCCTGCCCTCCTTTCCTCCGAGTCCAAAGGCCTTAACCACTGTGCCACGCTGCTTCTCCCAGAATCCCTCTCCTCCCCCTTGGTGCAGCTCGGTAAGGATGCTCCCCACGGCCCTCCTATTGTCTCGCTCCTCTGTTTTGTTGCTGGCAACGGTGTGAACGGTTGTCGTTTTTCTCTCTTCCTCCCTCCCTCGTCTCGGCCAGTGTGACCAGGTGATGGAGTTCTCCTGGAGCGCTTTGTGGAACATCACCGACGAGACGCCGAGCAACTGCGAGATGTTCCTCAACTACGGCGGCATGAAGCTCTTCCTGGAGTGCCTGAAGGTGGGCCTCGTTTCACGTGATTTCTTGGCAACTGACTCATATTTATGACAGCGGGGTGTGTGTGATTCACTTAACAACTGTGCCAAGAAAGGTTGTAAAAGGGAGCGAAATTCACTTAAGAAATGTCTTACTTAGCAGCAAAAGGTTTGGGCTGCATTGTGGCTCGCAAGCCAAGGAATATTGCCTGCCTGTGATTCTGTAATTCTGCGGCCGTCCGGGTTGCTGAGATTCCGTCGTGAAGGACTGGTTGTTTTCCCTCAGGAGTTTCCCAACAAGCAGGAGCTGCACCGCAACATGCTGGGCCTCTTGGGCAATGTGGCCGAAGTTCAAGCCCTCCGTCCTCAGCTGATGACGTCCCAGTTCATCAGCGTCTTCAGGTGAAGGCCTCCGTTGCATCGCCTTGGGGTGAAAAGGCAGCGGTGGTTCTTTGGGGGGGGGGGCTGCTCCTAGCCACTTTGGTAACGAATTTGTAGCCAGAAATGCTGAAATGAGTCAAATTGTAAGTGGGCTTCGGAGGGGGGGAGGCCCAAAGTCAAAGCATCCACTCGCTCATCCAGACCCTGAGATGAGACTTCCAAACGCGTTTTAAATCCCTCTTAACGTGGTTTTTAAGGAGTCCCCACCTCTCACAGTTTGGGGATTGAAATCCTGACTTCTGGAACACATTTTGCGACAGCAATTTATTAGATAGCGAAGCGGACGGGATCGAAGTGTCGTACAACGCCTGCGGGGTCCTTTCGCACATCATGTTTGACGGGCCAGAGGCCTGGCTGATCGCCGAGCCCACCAGGGACGAGGTGGTGGACCGGATGTGGGCGGCAATTCAACGCTGGGATGTCAATTCCAGGCGGAACATTAACTACAGGTGAGCAGGCCAGCTGCCTAAAGAGAGAACCTTGACCTACCTGGATCTCTGATCAAGCTTTTCTATTCCTGGGCGCTTCGTGATGCCTCTGCCTGGTTTGGAACAGATGTGGCTTGGCCCAGAGTCAGCCAGCTGCCTTTCATGGACTTAGAATTCCCTTCTGGGAATCCAGACCACATTCCACCACATCTTAGAAAGAAAGTGTGGTTGGTGGGATAAGCATTGTGTCCGAATCGGGCACTGGAGAAGAAGGGAAGTGGGGCGTGTTGTTTCTGGAGCTGCAGATTGCTAGTTCCTCCCTCTATTCCCTCCCTCGGTCTTGATCTGGTTTTTGTGGTCATTCAAACAGGTCCTTTGAACCAATCCTGAGACTCATCCCTCAGTGGATCTCCCCAGTCAGCCAGCACTGGGCCACGTGGGCCCTTTACAACCTGGTCTCTGTCTACCGTGAGTCTCCTCTTCTCAGCTGTTTTTCCATCCTGCCCCAAAGAATCACAAAACCCAGAGCAGCCAAGCATTTCACTAAAATTGGACCGGTGCCCCCTGTGGGCCTCCTAGGTGCCTGTCCAGAGGGTGGTCTCCTCCTCCTTGCATGCCACAGGGGATCTGGCTGAGGGAGGGGGCATTCTTCCAAAGGGGGGGAGGATACAGACCCAGTGTTTCAGACTGAGCTCCAGCCCCTCACCGCTTCCTCTTTCTGCCTACATCTCCAGCAGACAAATACTGCCCCCTGTTGATCAAAGAGGGAGGCCTTCTCCTCCTACAGGACATGATTCTGATGGCATCAGCACGGCCAGAAACCAAGGAGATGGGAAGGTGAGCTCTCTTGGGGAAAGACGCCTTCCCAGGGGCTGCCCTCCCCTCCCTATCTACCTCCTTTCCTTCCTTCTCCTTCTCCCTTCCCCTTCTTTTTTCCAAACCCTTCCACCCTCCGGCAGTTTTGCCCCATCTTCTCTCTCTGTCCTAAAATAAGAACCTGGAACTCTCTCTCTCTCTCTCTCTTCCTTCCCTACCAGGAAAGTCATCGAACACTGCAATACCTTTACGGATGAGAACATGGACACCTCCAGATAGAGCCGAGCGTGGAATCCCAGGTGCAGCCCACCTGCGCCCGCCTCCTCTCGAATTCACCTGTACATAGGTTGGACTGTCTCCTCTCATCAGCTTAGCTGTCAGAAGAAGCCCTTAGTGCGTGCTGGGGTGTGTTGGAAGTGTGCATACTTGGACATTGTTAGGAAGACGAGAGAGGCTCAGGAAACGGGGGGGGGGGGGGGGGGG
>NW_015388300.1:4069-7649 GCF_001527695.2 Protobothrops mucrosquamatus
GAGCACGAAGATCTCCTTCGAATCACAGCGCAGCCCTTCGGACGAGGGTCGTTCTCCCTCTTGCAGTGCCGCAGGGCTATAAAAGGTTTAGGCAAAGCTGCTAACCCCAGGCCAGGAAGGACTGTGGGGCTGGGGATTATGGGTGCTGTCAACCCATCTGAAGGGCCTCGGAGCACTCAGATCGGAACACTAAGGAGGGGCGGATGGCCTTGCTTGGTCCCCGAGAAGACTCTTTTTCGAAATCTGCCCCTTCCTGCAACTGAGTTTTGCAAGCAGCAAGGAAATCTGGCCGGTTAATATTGAGGTAGGTCAAAGCTGATCCGGCCTGCTCCCCAACTCCTTCAGATAGAGGAGGAGACTTCAGTGCTGTTGGTCACTTTGGGGTTTTTAAGAAGCAGAATCTTTGTCAAGTCTTGGCAAGTCCTTTAGAGGTAGAGTTGTGAGCAGATGCTTGAGATGGGGCTAAAGGTAGTAGTGGAGACTCTGAAAAGTGTTAGCTGTGGAAATTAACCGGTTGTTGTGCTCTGAAGACAGGGCAGAGACTGCTGCTCGCCACGTGGATGACACAAGCAAAACCTGTGGGGTGGAGACTCTCGGATGACCAGGAAGCTTTGCTGAGACAGAGTCAAAAAATAAAAACCCCGGGTCTCTCTAGACAGGAAAAAGCAGAGTCTCCCTCGTAGCTTAAAGTTTCTTTGGAAGCTGCTTGAGTGTCAGGGTCAGAAAAATGGATACAGGTCAAAGAACTTGCAAATTTAGATCAACACTTCCAAATTCAGACTTTCCTTCCCTCCCTGAATCCAGCACAGCAAAATCAGTCCTTGGTGGATGGAGCCACTTTTAGACCTTATTGTTGACAAGCCAAGGAAGGTTTGGCTAACTGGTTGCAAAAGCAGGCTTAAATCTATCTTTTAAAAAAAGTTTAAGTCTCTAAAAAAAAGCCCCTCCTTTGGGTTCTCTTCCATGTGTCTGAAATTCTAGCAAATGCAGTTTTTCATTTCTATCTCCTCCGGAACTGCCATGGGATCAGAACTGGAAGAAATTCGCAAATTCCTGAGGTAGTTTATGACATTTCGAGTGGATATAGCGGAGTCTTCCTTTGGCTGGAGTCAACTGAAAACACCTCCCACAGAGGTCTTCTCACAACATCTGGAGCCCAGAAAACATCTGGCACAGAAAATTCTCTTTTTCATGCCGTTCTCCTAATCTACAGCAAGAGTGCCCCAAATTTATCAATTTATCTATTTATCCTTCTGTATAGATAGAAGACTCTACCTATAGATGTTATATTCTTTTCTAGAGCAAGATTCGTGGTTAAACTTTCTCGTGAGTTCAAGGCAGAAGGAATTGATTCCTGATGACCTTATAGTTCGGCGTCTTCTATATGTAAATGAATTTGAACCATTACTCCAGGGTTGGCAGTTTTCCAGATATGTGGACTCCAACTCCCAGAATTCCAGTCAGCATAACCATCACTGAGAATTCTGGGAGTTGAAGTCCACTCGCCTTCAGTTGGCCAAGGTTCAGAGACACTCCATTAGTTGGGTGTCAGTTGATCCAACCTGGTTTAATGTTGTAAGCTGCCCAGAGCTGCCTCGCAGTAAGATGGGTGACAAATTTAATAAATAAATAAGGAAATCTGGCTTTGTGAGGTCCTAAAAAGATGGCACAAGAAGAAGAAGAAGAAAAAGAATTATCTGTGCATTTTCCTCCGAGTCCAGAAGGAAGGCAGATTGTGATTGATTTTGAGAAGGGGGAAAAAAAAATCCCGAATTTTCCTTGGCCTGGAAAAATGCATCTTAAGGTGTGGATTTGTTCAATCTTCCAGGAGGAGATGGTCTTTATTTCCTTGTTTTCAGAAGAAAGAATGGACGAGGACTTGAACTGCTTAAGAGAGACTGGGAAGATTTTCATTTTCTGCTGCTGATGCCATAACAAGGATGTGGAAATCCCGTGTAAATTTAACCAAGCTAATTTTCCCATCCTCTCAATTTGAAGAGGCTCTTCTTGATCCTTTATTTGTGACGCAAAGATTTTTATTCTGGACAGTTATGAATTTTTCCGTTTGCTGTTATATGTCATCAATAAACAAGGAAAACAACTTTTGTTGGGTTTCTCATGAATATGTTGGTCCATATATAATACAATTTTTTGAATTTACCTGCAAGGAAGGTTGGGCTTTCACTGATATATTTTACCTTTAAAATAAAACTCTTTAATTTTACTGAGAATAAGGGAGTTAGAGATTTTTCTCTCTGAATTTTGTTGGCTGGAGGAGAGAAGATCAAGTGGAAAGCTCTCCCTTTTTGCTAAGTACAGGCGTATTGTTCGTTACATCTGTTGAGAAGAGTCCTTGGGGTGCTCTAAAAATACTTAAAAATTTTGCCGATAGAAAATCAAATTTCTTGTGGGGCTTTTTAAGGAATGTCAAGTCGGAAGGCGTCGATGGCAGGGGTTTCTGTCTTGAAGTAAGGAGAATTGGGCTTAGCAGAAAATGTTTGAAATGAAAGCCATGCCGTGCCTTTATTTGATTTCCGAATAACACACGGGAGTGCAAATTATCTCCTGTGTATTTCCAAAATGCCATTTGGAGAAAGGTGTTTTGTGTCACATCGTTTCTGGAAAGGCGCAAAAATCGCCACCATGTTTTATGCAAGGAGTGAGCTCATTCTCTTTCTACTCTTTGGATTTGCATTGGGGGTGGACTATTATTCTAAGTCACATCCAGTTTGACTATTTTTTTTGCCTCCGGTGTTCAGCAAATCACTGCAATTGGTAAAGGAATCACATGATAAATGAATCCAACTTCTCCCATTAACTTTTTTTTCTTTCTTTCTTTCTTTCTTTCTTTCTTTCTTTCTTTCTTTCTTTCTTTCTTTCTTTCTTTCTTTCTTTCTTTCTTTCTTTCTTTCTCTCTCTCTTTCTTTCTTTTCCTTCCTTCCTTTCTCTTTCCTTCCTTCCTTCCTTCCTTCCTTCCTTCCTTCCTTCCTTCCTTTTCCTTTCTCATCCTTTTTTCTGTCTACCTACTTAATTTAAAACGTTTATACAGCCGCCCATTTTATAATCCTTTGGGGCCCTCCCATCCCTTGGCTGAAGCATCTCCAGCCCGGAGAGGGTCTCTCCCCCAGCCTTTGCCCGGAAGGCATCTCCAGGCGAGACCTGCTTTTGATCAAAAGGTGCGCCTACCTGCACCTTTGCTACCATCTACGCCTCCCGGACTAAAACCGCCCTTGATGCTTTCGATTTCCCCCCCCCAATGGACAAACCCAGGCGTGGCTGAGCGGGGGAACCCCCTGAAAGCCCCCCCAGCCAGACGAGGCTCCCTTTCCTGCTCGGACTTCCTTAATGAGGAAGAAGAAAAAAAAGGGGGATTTATGTTGTTTTGTACCACTTTCCATCGCTTTCAACATTTCGAGCTGCCCCGGCCAATCAGCGCGCGGCATCCCTGGACACGCCCTGCCCCCCTCTCCTGGCCCGCCAATCGCGCTCTCCCGCCGGCGGGGGCGGGGCTTCGGCGCTTCCGCTTGGAGCAGCTCCGGGGCCGCGGCGGGGCGGGCGGGCGGGATGCGGCCGGGGGCGC
>NW_015388300.1:8994-20563 GCF_001527695.2 Protobothrops mucrosquamatus
GAGAAACTCTACCCTCCGGAGGAGAGCGAGTTGGTGTGAAGGCGGGAGGATCTCGAGAGACGGATCGGACCATCCTAAGGGCCTTAAGCCTCAACAGAAGCTTTGGAGATGACGCCGAAGCACCAGATCATCGTCCTGACTAGGAGAAGGACCTATTTACAGAAGCATCACCTCTTCTAACCAAAGGCTAAAATCTGACAGGGCGCTGGGGGTGAGGCAGTGGGGGCCCCTATCCCTAAAACTGGAGATCCACCATTGAGATTTGGAGATATAGAGATCTGGGCAGTTGTTACAGAGAAGAACCGAAGGAGAAGCCTATACCGTTGGGGCAGGAAGCAGGAAACGCAGGCAGCCAAACACGAAGAGGTCCAGAATCCCCGGCTTGAAATACCACAAGTCGGGGTTTCGGCAGGATGTTCGTATCGAACTGAGGCCCGGGAGACGGGCGCTCCCTGGAAGCTGAGCAGTTTAGCAAAGAACAAGGCAGCTTTACCTGGTGCCGTGGGGTTTAAGAGCTTAAAGAAAAACGGTTTTAATCCAACACTAACGTTAATAAAAGACCAAAGCTTGCATCGAAGTTTATTTTCTTGGCTCGGTGTGGGCATGTGCCAAGAGATGGAGGGTGGGGCTTAAATATGGGCGGGGCTAGAGCCAGTCACTTCCCCACGTCCAATTTTGTTCCTTCTTGCCTAACAAAACACAAAAGATGCTGGTGAAAAGAAAAAAAAAATACTTTACTCTTAGTAATGACCTATCATACTATTTTTTTAAATATGTCTTCCACTTCTTTGTACTTATTTTTTTTTTTCTTTTTGCCAGTGGGCAGGCAAGTCCCTCGGCTTAAAACCATTTCCTTAATGACTGTTGGAAGTGAAAGAGTCACTTATGACCGGTCCTCACACTTAACGATGTACAGGGCAACAAACAATGTAAACTCCCAGTAGCTGGGTTTCCACATTGTAGCAAGCCACAGCCAAACCACAATGGGGCTCAGGGTGTTTTGTGAATCTGACGTCGCGCAACATATCGGAGCTTTTTCTTCTTTCTTATTGAAACGAGTTTAATTTTAAATTAATTCAGTCACAGTGGAGGACCAAAAGGCGAGACGCATTTGGCGTTGAACTTCCCGCCTCCTCTCTTCTGCCCCCTCTCTCCAAACAATCTGCACCCCATGCCTGGGGCGGAAAGGAAGAGAAAAAAATACAATTCGCATACATTCGTTCTGTGGCCCCTAAAAGTGACATCTCGGGAGGCGAAACAGACAGGGAAACCGAGTCAGCTGAGGCCTGTCGGCGTGGCCGTCTTGAAAGAGAGGCATTGTGTCCTGGGCTGCGTTCGGGAACTAGGAAAAGGACTCACTTTGTTTCCAAAGCCACGGCAAGAACAGAGGTCCGTTTTGTTCGCAGCCAACGCTGGGCATCTCACGCAGTCGTCCGCGGAAGGAGAGAGTTCAAATTCCATGCCAATCAGTGCCAGCCAGAGCGTGCAATCTGCCCGTCGATAATTCTGCCTCCTGCCTAACCAGAGGTCCGATATGGATAGAGACAGCTTGGCCAGATGTGCAGACTTTCCAGCTGTGGGAACCAACAGGTGGGAGCAGATTTCCCCTCTGCAGGGTTGGAGGCTGCAGGCGGGATCAGGAGATCAGAGTGGATCAAATTCTTCATCCTCTTAAGTCAGGGCTCTCTAAACGTGGCCACTTCAAGACTTGTGGACTTCAACTCCCAGAGCTGGCTGGGGGATTCTGGGAGTTGAAGTTTACCCATCTTAAAGTTGCCAAGCTTGAGAAAGACCTACGTAGTGCAAACTGCATTTCTAAAGCAAAGCTACATTTTTGGAGAGCCAGGTTCCTTCCTTCATCTGGTCGGAGTTGAAACATGTCATCATAAAATGCAAACAAAAAACAACCCGGAGTGTTTGGTCTCAGTCAGAAAATGATATTAAAGTTACTAGGGTTTTCTCCGAGGCTTCTGGGGATGGAGAAGAGACAAGGTTCCCAAACGCACCACTGGGATCCTAATCTTGGTTTTGGGATGCCCCATCCTGTCTTGATGGAGGAGACCAACCAAAACGGTCCTCGAATGGAGAGTTGGTTTGTTAGCCTACTGGATCCTGCAGCAAAATCTCTGGGGGACTCGATGGAGTTTCAGAGCAGATCCCAAACTGCAGGATTGACTTTTGCATGCTTAGCTTTATCAGCCTTCCAAAAGTCACCATTTCTTTTCAAGACTCACAACTATCCAGCGTAAAATCTCTATAAACTGGCCCCTTCCTCAACAATTCAGAATTAGAGGGAAGCTGATGGAAGTTGACCTTGATGCTCCATGGGGCCAGATTCAGAGGATTAAAATTTTTGCCTGGAAAAAAAATGTAAAAAAAAAAAATAGTGCTTGGAAATGTCGGTTACCCCAAACCGTGATCTGTTAAAGCTTCCCTTGAGCAACAACTGAGGGGGGAGGATCTTGAGCAGCAGGGCAGGGATCAGGCCCACATTCAGACATTCAGGAAGTGTTGAGATAGGAAGTCAAAATCCTTAAACCGGGCTTGTTCCTCGACAGAGAGAGGGAGGGCGTCCCCGGGAGGTGTGAGGACAGGCTTTTGAGACGTGAACTCCTTGTCAAAGTTGCCGACGTCGGTGGCACTTTTTAGGATGGGCACCAAGGGTGGTTTGAGATTCCGGGAAAAAAGGGCATCCCAGTCCATCTCCTGGGGGGGGGAAAAAAAGAGAGAGAAAAAAAACAGAAGTCCACTCTCCTCAACTCTGTGAGGTATTCTCTATCTCTGTCTGTTGCTGAGGTTGAGAAACGCTGTTATGGAGAGAATAAGGATCAAATTGCAAAAGAAATAACAGAATAACAGAGTTGGAAGGAACTTCTGAGATCTTCTAGTCCAACCCCCCCCACACACACACACATTCAAGCAGGAGACCCAAACCATTTCAGACAGATGGTTGTCCAATCTCTTCTTCAGAGCCTCCATACATCCGTATAAAGTTTATACATAAATACATCAAAGAACTGGAAAGGGGCTGAGAGGGAAGAAGAGACAAATACAGGGGAGAATGAAAGGGGGTCCAGAAGAAGAGGTGATTTTAAAAACAAAGGCAAAACGGTTAAATGATGGAGAGCAGGTAGATAGAAAGACTAAATTGAGGTCTTTTTCTTTCTTTTTTTTTAAATCTCTTGCACTACCTTTCTTCTGCTCACCGTTTCATGCTCCTTTCGGGCGCTCAACTTAAGTGTTGATTCAAGAGATCGGAAAGGGAAGAAAATGGATCCCCGAAGGGGGTTACCGGACAGCAGACGCGGAGGGATCTCCGTACCTTGAAAAAAGGGTGAGTTTGAATCTCTTCGGCGTCTTTGGCTCCTGCTCCGAGACGTCGCTCAGGACACTTTTGGAGAAGCTGGTGAGAAAAGAGAAGAAGGAAAAATCGGGACTGGGTTCCAATCCAGCACCAAAACTTTGCTGTGGGACCCCCGCCATGAATTCACGACGCTACCTTGTGCATAAGCGAAGTGCTGGTCTCGGAGAGGAATCGCGGGAAACGAACCTCTTCGCTGATGATGCTGTCAAACATCTCCTCTTCGTTGTCACCGGGGAACGGAGACTGGAAGGACAGAATTCGGAACGGTTTAATCCTCGGTTTTCTCTCCTACCTTTTCCAAGGGTGTGTGTGTGTGTGTTCAAAACAGACTCCTCTCCACACAACAACCCTATGAGGTAGGCTGGACAGAGAGATGTTGAGTGGCCCAAAGTTACCAGCTCTTGCCGAAGAGGAATTCAACCAAGAAGCCCTGATTGATTAGTTTAAAATAATTAATTTTAATGAGTAATTGAGCTCCATCTCTCTTGATGCTTAAGAAGACCTAATTAGGCTATCAGCCTTGGGGGAGGGGTGTCTTAGGAGAGGGAGGTATGTCTTGAGGTGGACATATGGATGCTGCAACGGTAGCGAGTGTGAAAAATGGTCCTAAGTCCCTTTTTTCAGGACTGTTGTAACTTCATACCGTCACTAAGCGAATCAGTTGTAAGTCAAGGACTACCTGTATAGAAATGTTATTTGTAAAAATTCCAAATTGGTTCTCGCCGATGGAGGCAGTGATTCATCCCAATACATTAGAGAAAAAAAAGATGTTTAGGTATAAAGAATTACTGGATAATCGAGGAAATCTCAAGTCAAGAAAAGAATTGGAGGAACAAAGAATACTCATAGATTGGTGGCCATATTTACAAATTCAGTCTAGACATAACAGGGATAGGCAAGNGCTGGAATTCCAGTACCGGCGGGTCAACGAGCTGCTGCTGAACATCCTGAACCCGACGCGGCAGGACGAGTCCATCCAGCGCATCGCCGTGCACCTCTGCAACGCCCTGGTCTGCCAGGTGGACAACGACCACAAGGAGGCCGTCGGCCGGATGGGGTTCGTCATGGTGGGTCTGGCTGAAGACGGGCCCCTCGGGGCCTCCTTTCTCACCTTGAGGTCAGGTGGCTGAGCCCTCGAGAATTGTGCTCCTGTTGGGGGGAGGAATTGCTCACCGCTTTGCATAACACAACTGTCAATGCAGGGTGGTTGCAGAGAGGCCAAATGTTTTATATGAAACGAAAAGGAACTCTTTCTTTACACACATCCCCGGTCTTTAAAAATAGCTGCCGATTTGAAAAGAAAGAGAGATTGGGAAGAAAAAAAAATATATCTAAAGAGCTGCTTGATCGATTTTTGTCTGCTGTAAAAAAAAAACACTTTTGTTTTGACGTTATTAAAGGTGGCAGCCAAAGCTCTTCCCAGACCGTCACACGGCTAAGTCTAAATTCTCCACTGACATCCTCTGCCCCTCGGCCCCTCGCCTGTAACTCAGTTCTTCGTTGTTTTCTTCCGACAGACCATGCTGAGGCTGATTCAGAAGAAACTGGGCGACAAAATAGTAAGTGTCGGATTCAGATTCTCAGGCTGACAATCTGAGAAAAAAATAAACAGGTCCAGGGTGGGACCCTGCCCTCCTTTCCTCCGAGTCCAAAGGCCTTAACCACTGTGCCACGCTGCTTCTCCCAGAATCCCTCTCCTCCCCCTTGGTGCAGCTCGGTAAGGATGCTCCCCACGGCCCTCCTATTGTCTCGCTCCTCTGTTTTGTTCCTGGCAACGGTGTGAACGGTTGTCGTTTTTCTCTCTTCCTCCCTCCCTCGTCTCGGCCAGTGTGACCAGGTGATGGAGTTCTCCTGGAGCGCTTTGTGGAACATCACCGACGAGACGCCGAGCAACTGCGAGATGTTCCTCAACTACGGCGGCATGAAGCTCTTCCTGGAGTGCCTGAAGGTGGGCCTCGTTTCACGTGATTTCTTGGCAACTGACTCATATTTATGACAGCGGGGGGTGTGTGATTCACTTAACAACTGTGCCAAGAAAGGTTGTAAAAGGGAGCTAAATTCACTTAAGAAATGTCTCACTTGGCAGCAAAAACTTTGGGCTGCATTGTGGCTCGCAAGCCGAGGAATATTGCCTGCCTGTGATTCTGTAATTCTGCGGCCATCCGGGTTGCTGAGATTCCGTCGTGACGGGCTGGTTGTTTTCCCTCAGGAGTTTCCCAACAAGCAGGAGCTGCACCGCAACATGCTGGGCCTCTTGGGCAACGTGGCCGAAGTTCAAGCCCTCCGTCCCCAGCTGATGACGTCCCAGTTCATCAGCGTCTTCAGGTGAAGGCCTCCGTGGCATCGCCTTGGGGTGAAAAGGCAGCGGTGGTTCTTTGGGGGGGGGGCTGCTCTCAGCCACTTTGGTAACGAATTTGTAGCCAGAAATGCTGAAATGAGTCAAATTGTAAGTGGGCTTCGGAGGGGGGGAGGCCCAAAGTCAAAGCATCCACTCGCTCATCCAGACCCTGAGATGAGACTTCCAAACGCGTTTTAAATCCCTCTTAACGTGGTTTTTAAGGAGTCCCCACCTCTCACAGTTTGGGGATTGAAACTCTGACTTCTGGAACACATTTTGCAACAGCAATTTATTAGATAGCGAAGCGGACGGGATCGAAGTGTCGTACAATGCCTGCGGGGTCCTTTCGCACATCATGTTTGACGGGCCAGAGGCCTGGCTGATCGCCGAGCCCACCAGGGACGAGGTGGTGGACCGGATGTGGGCGGCAATTCAACGCTGGGATGTCAATTCCAGGCGGAACATTAACTACAGGTGAGCAGGCCAGCTGCTTAAAGGGACAACCTTGATTTACCTGGATCTCTGATCAAGCTTTTCTATTCCTGGGCGCTTCGTGATGCCTCTGCCTGGTTTGGAACAGATGTGGCTTGGCCCAGCCAGCTGCCTTTCATGCCTAAGGCAGGACTTAGAATTCCCTTCTGGGAATCCAGACCACATTCCACCACATCTTAGAAAGAAACTGTGGTTGGTGGGATAAGCATTGTGTCCGAATCGGGCACTGGAGAAGAAGGGAAGTGGGGCGTGTTGTTTCTGGAGCTGCAGATTGCTAGTTCCTCCCTCTATTCCCTCCCTCGGTCTTGATCTGGTTTTTGTGGTCATTCAAACAGGTCCTTTGAACCAATCCTGAGACTCATCCCTCAGTGGATCTCCCCAGTCAGCCAGCACTGGGCCACGTGGGCCCTTTACAACCTGGTCTCTGTCTACCGTGAGTCTCCTCCTCCCAGCTGTTTTTCCATCCTGCCCCAAAGAATCACAAAACTCAGAGCAGCCAAGCATTTCACTAAAATTGGACCGGTGCCCCCTGGGGCCTCCGAAGTGCCTGTCCAGAGGGTGGTCTCCTCCTCCTTGCATGCCACAGGGGATCTGGCTGAGGGAGGGGGCATTCTTCCAAAGGGGGGGAGGATACAGACCCAGTGTTTCAGACTGAGCTCCAGCCCCTCACCGCTTCCTCTTTCTGCCTACATCTCCAGCAGACAAATACTGCCCCCTGTTGATCAAAGAAGGAGGCCTTCTCCTCCTACAGGACATGATTCTGATGGCATCAGCACGGCCAGAAACCAAGGAGATGGGAAGGTGAGCTCTCTTGGGGAAAGACGCCTTCCCAGGGGCTGCCCTCCCCTCCCTATCTACCTCCTTTCCTTCCTCCTCCTTCTCCCTTCCCCTTCTTTTTTCCAAACCGTTCCACCCTCCTGCAGTTTTGCCCCATCTTCTCTCTCTGTCCTAAAATAAGACCCTGGAACTCTCTCTCTCTCTCTCTCTTCCTTCCCTACCAGGAAAGTCATCGAACACTGCAATACCTTTACGGATGAGAACATGGACACCTCCAGATAGAGCCGAGCGTGGAATCCCAGGTGCAGCCCACCTGCGCCCGCCTCCTCTCGAATTCACCTGTACATAGGTTGGACTCTCTCCTCTCATCAGCTTAGCTGTCAGAAGAAGCCCTTAGTGTGTGCTGGGGTGTGTTGGAAGTGTGCATACTTGGACATTGTTAGGAAGACGAGAGAGGCTCAGGAAATGGGGGGGGGGAGGGGAGGGAGGGGAATGGGGAGGTTAGAAAAACCACTCCTGAGCAAGTTGTCTTTGAGGGACCATTTTTTTGCACACTACAATTGCTTCCCTTGAAAGGTGGAGTTTGAGATACGACCGGGGGTGGGTGGGTGTTTAAAAAGTACTGATTGGTGTTTTTGTTTGTTTGTGTGTGTGTGTGTGTGTGTGTGTGTGTCATGACTGTATAAAACAAAAATCCACGCTGTTGTGTATCTTTGGAGCTTTTCGACAGAGCACGAAGATCTCCTTCGAATCACAGCGCAGCCCTTCGGACGAGGGTCGTTCTCCCTCTTGCAGTGCCGCAGGGCTATAAAAGGTTTAGGCAAAGCTGCTAACCCCAGGCCAGGAAGGACTGTGGGGCTGGGGATTATGGGTGCTGTCAACCCATCTGAAGGGCCTCGGAGCACTCAGATCGGAACACTAAGGAGGGNGAGCACGAAGATCTCCTTCGAATCACAGCGCAGCCCTTCGGACGAGGGTCGTTCTCCCTCTTGCAGTGCCGCAGGGCTATAAAAGGTTTAGGCAAAGCTGCTAACCCCAGGCCAGGAAGGACTGTGGGGCTGGGGATTATGGGTGCTGTCAACCCATCTGAAGGGCCTCGGAGCACTCAGATCGGAACACTAAGGAGGGACGGATGGCCTTACTTGGTCCCTGAGAAGACTCTTTTTTGAAATCTGCCCCTTCCTGCAACTGAGTTTTGCAAGCAGCAAGGAAATCTGGCCAGTTAATATTGAGGTAGGTCAAAGCTGATCCGGTCTGCTCCCCAACTCCTTCAGATAGAGGAGGAGACTTCGGTGCTGTTGGTCGCTTCAGGGTTTTTAAGAAGCAGAATCCTTGTCAAGTCTTGGCAAGTCCTTTAGAGGTAGAGTTGTGAGCAGATGCTTGAGATGGGGCTAAAGTTAGTAGTGGAGACTCTGAAAAGTGTTAGCTGTGGAAATTAACCGGTTGTTGTGCTCTGAAGACAGGGCAGAGACTGCTGCTCGCCACGTGGATGACACAAGCAAAACCTGTGGGGTGGAGACTCTCGGATGACCAGGAAGCTTTGCTGAGACAGAGTCAAAAAATAAAAACTCCGGGTCTCTCTAGACAGGAAAAAGCAGAGTCTCCCTCGTAGCTTAAAGTTTCTTTGGAAGCTGCTTGAGTGTCAGGGTCAGAAAAATGGATACAGGTCAAAGAACTTGCACATTTAGATCAACACTTCCAAATTCAGACTTTCCTTCCCTCCCTGAATCCAGCACGGCAAAATCAGTCCTTGGTGGATGGAGCCACTTTTAGATCTTATTGTTGACAAGCCAAGGAAGGTTTGGCTAACTGGTTGCAAAAGCAGGCTTAAATCTATCTTTTAAAAAAAGTTTAAGTCTCTTAAAAAAAAGCCCCTCCTTTGGGTTCTCTTCCATGTGTCTGAAATTCTAGCAAATGCAGTTTTTCATTTCTATCTCCTCCGGAACTGCCATGGGATCAGAACTGGAAGAAATTCGCAAATTCCTGAGGTAGTTTATGACATTTCGAGTGGATGTAACTGAGTCTTCCTTTGGCTGGAGTCAACTGAAAACACCTCCCACAGAGGTCTTCTCACAACATCTGGAGCCCAGAAAACATCTGGCACAGAAAATTCTCTTTTTCATGCCGTTCTCCTAATCTACAGCAAGAGTGCCCCAAATTTATCAATTTATCTATTTATCCTTCTGTATAGATAGAAGACTCTACCTATAGATGTTATATTCTTTTCTAGAGCAAGATTCGTGGTTAAACTTTCTCGTGAGTTCAAGGCAGAAGGAATTGATTCCTGATGGCCTTATAGTTTGGCGTCTTCTATATGTGAATGAATTTGAACCATTACTCCAGGGTTGGCAGTTTTCCAGATATGTGGACTCCAACTCCCAGAATTCCAGTCAGCATAGCCATCACTGAGAATTCTGGGAGTTGAAGTCCACTCGCCTTCAGTTGGCCAAGGTTCAGAGACACTCCATTAGTTGGGTGTCAGTTGATCCAACCTGGTTTGATGTTGTAAGCTGCCCAGAGCTGCCTCGCAGTAAGATGGGTGACAAATTTAATAAATAAATAAGGAAATCTGGCTTTGTGAGGTCCTAAAAAGATGGCACAAGAAGAAGAAGAAAAAGAATTATCTGTGCATTTTCCTCCGAGTCCAGAAGGAAGGCAGATTGTGATTGATTTTGAGAAGGGGAAAAAAAAAATCCCGAATTTTCCTTGGCCTGGAAAAATGCATCTTAAGGTGTGGATTTGTTCGATCTTCCAGGAGGAGATGGTCTTTATTTCCTTGTTTTCAGAAGAAAGAATGGACGAGGACTTGAACTGCTTAAGAGAGACTGGGAAGATTTTCATTTTCTGCTGCTGATGCCATAACAAGGATGTGGAAATCCCGTGTAAATTTAACCAAGCTAATTTTCCCATCCTCTCAATTTGAAGAGGCTCTTCTTGATCCTATATTTGTGACGCAAAGATTTTTATTCTGGACAGTTATGAATTCTTCCGTTTGCTGTTATATGTCATCAATAAACAAGGAAAACAACTTTTGTTGGCTTTATCATGAATATGTTGGTCCATATATAATACAATCTTTTGAATTTACCTGCAAGGAAGGTTGGGCTTTCACTCATATATTTTAACTCTTTAATTTTACTGAGCATAAGGGAGTTAGAGATTTTTCTCTCTGAATTTTGTTGGCTGGAGGAGAGAAGATCAAGTGGAAAGATCTCCCTTTTTGCTAAGTGCAGCGTATTGTTCGTTACATCTGTTGAGAAGAGTCCTTGGGGTGCTCTAAAAATACTTAAAAATTTTGCCGATAGAAAATCAAATTTCTTGTGGGGCTTTTTAAGGAATGTCAAGTCGGAAGGCGTCGATGGCAGGGGTTTCTGTCTTGAAGTAAGGAGAATTGGGCTTAGCAGAAAATGTTTGAAATGAAAGCCATGCCGTGCTTTTATTTGATTTCCGAATAACACACGGGAGTGCAAATTATCTCCTGTGTATTTCCAAAATGCCATTTGGAGAAAGGTGTTCTGTGTCACATCGTTTCTGGAAAGGCGCAAAAATCGCCACCATGTTTTATGCAAGGAGTGAGCTCATTCTCTTGCTACTCTTTGGATTTGCATTGGGGGTGGACTATTATTCTAAGTCACATCCAGTTTGACTATTTTTTTTGCCTCCGGTGTTCAGCAAATCACTGCAATTGGTAAAGGAATCACATGATAAATGAATCCAACTTCTCCCATTAACTTTTCTTTCTTTCTTTCTTTCTCTCTCTCTCTCTCTTTCTTTCTTTCTTTTCTTCCTTCCTTCCTTCCTTCCTTCCTTTCTCTTTCCTTCCTTCCTTCCTTCCTTTCTCTTTCCTTCCTCATCCTTTTTTCTGTCTACCTACTTAATTTAAAACGTTTATACAGCCGCCCATTTTATAATCCTTTGGGGCCCTCCCATCCCTTGGCTGAAGCATCTCCAGCCCGGAGAGGGTCTCTCCCCCAACCTTTGCCCGGAAGGCATCTCCAGGCGAGACCTGTTTTTGATCAAAAGGTGCGCCTACCTGCACCTGAGTCCGGTAAGGAGAAGGGCGGGATATAAATCAAATTAAACAAACAAATTAAACAAACAAACCTTTGCTCCCATCTACGCCTCCCGAACTAAAACCGCCCTTGATGCTTTCGATCCCCCACCCCCCAATGGACAAGCCCAGGCGTGGCTGAGCGGGGGAACCCCCTGAAAGCCCCCCCAGCCAGACGAGGCTCCCTTTCCTGCTCGGACTTCCTTAATGAGAAAGAAGAAGAAAAAAAAGGGATTTATGTTGTTTTGTACCACTTTCCATCGCTTTCAACATTTCGAGCTGCCCCGGCCAATCAGCGCGCGGCATCCCTGGACACGCCCTCCCCCCCTCTCCTGGCCCGCCAATCGCGCTCTCCCGCCGGCGGGGGCGGGGCTTCGGCGCTTCCGCTTGGAGCAGCTCCGGGGCCGGGGCCGCGGCGGGGCGGGCGGGCGGGATGCGGCCGGGGGCGCCCGCGGGCGGCGGGTGGGCGGTGCGGGCGGCGCAGACGGGGCTCAGCTGGGGCGTCACCATGGGGCTCTTTCTGCACAACACAGGTGAGACCCCCCCC
>NW_015388300.1:21294-44364 GCF_001527695.2 Protobothrops mucrosquamatus
CTCAGCTGGGGCGTCACCATGGGGCTCTTTCTGCACAACACAGGTGAGACCCCCCCCTTTGATTCGGGCCCCCCAGCGAGTGCCCGGGGAGATCGCGGGGGTGCCCCGCCAAGCCAAGCCCCGGGGGAGCGATCGTGGCTTGTTGAGTGTAAGCCGCGATCTAGGTAACCCTGGTTGCTGCTCCCAGCCTAAGTGGCCCTGAGCTCAGCCTTGAGACGTTCCCTCAAAGGGTCGGCGTGATAGTGGAAAAGTCCCCGCGTGGTGCTCTCTCCCTTCTCCTTGAAAAAAACGCGTCTGATGTCCGCGCACTAATTGACCGTTGGTGAATTTGCCGATGCCGATGGGATTCTAATGGTGCTCCAGTTGTTTCAGGGACGCATCCAAGGCACCACTTGGCTATGAATGATTATTTCCCATTTGTCTCCCTCTTCCAGATCTCCGGAGGCGGCTTGAGCAGGGAGAGCTCCTTCAGCCTCTTTTGTTCACCTTGCTGGTTCTCTGTTCCGTCGTCCTGTATTTTGTCGTGTCGCTCATGAACCCAGGCTACGTGGAGGAGAGCGAGGACGAGAAGGTGGGTTGAGGAAAAACTGGGAATACTTTGGAGGCTGTTAAAAACAAAGATGTGTTTTCAAAAAAAAAAAAAAAAAAGAATTCTGGGAATTGACAGGTAAGTTACTGAGGTTGTGCAATTTTTGCTAAAGATTATTTGATGTGGTTTTGATAGGACTCAGTGACCGGAGAAGAGAAAGCCAAAACATTCTCTCAGGATCCCAGCGTTCGTCTGAGGCGGTGTGGATACTGCATGGTGAAGGTAACTCTTGGTTTCCAGGTGACATTGCCCGAGAGAAACCATAGAATCCTAGAATCATGAGGCTGGAAGGGACCCTGGAGGTCTTCTAGCCCAACCCTGTTTGAGCAGGAGACCCTATGCCATTCCGGACCAATAGCTGTCCAGTCTCTTCATAAAAACCTCCGGTGATGGAGCACCCACGACTTCTGAAACTTCATTTCAATATTCTCCTTTGTAGGTGGAATTTCCCCCAAGATTTCTGATGTTGAGGCATTTATGGAGGGGGAAAAGAATAGGAGTTAGCCAGCATGCAGTCATAGAAAGTCAGGGTTTGAAGGGATCCTGAAGGCTATCCAGTCTGACCCACTGCTTTGCCGTCTTGCAGCAACCTTTGCGAGCCAAGCACTGCCAGGCCTGCCAGCAGTGCGTCCGTCGCTACGACCATCACTGTCCTTGGATTGAAAACTGCATCGGGGAGAGGAATCACCCACTTTTTATACTCTATTTGGGGGTGCAGCTCGCCGTCCTGCTCTGGGCTCTGCAGCTGGCTTGGTAAGGGACGGGCAGGATGCCCCCAGGGGTTGGGGACCCTTGTGCTGAGTCTGAAGGGGGGACCGAGGGCCTCTCCCCCATTGCTCATCCAAATCAGGTGCTCCTGTCCAACGATACAAAGGAAGCTTTTGTGTTAGAGCAAGTCTCTCTCTCCACTTCAAAAGGTCCGGCCTGAATTTCCAGCCGTTCTCCTGGGTCTGGTTTCAGTGCCACCTGCTCCTCCTCCTCTCCTTCCTGCTCCTCCTCATCTGCACGGTGGTTGCGACGCTGCTGCTGGGCTCCCATCTCTACCTCGTCTCCTGCAACACCACCACCTGGGAGTTCATCTCCCGCCATCGCATCTCCTACCTGAAACACTGCAAGGTGGAGAACCCCTTTGACCAGGGGGTCCTCCTCAACCTCTGGAGGTTCTTCTGCGCGTGTCGCCTGGTGGCCTGGCTCTTTGAGATGGGAGGCCTCCTCTCGCTCAACCACACTTCCGCCCTCCTAGAGCTCTCTGCCTAGCCTGGTAGGATTCCCGGAATTCGGAGTTGTCTTCGAAACCTCTACTGCGGCTTCGTGGTCTAGTAGCAGGACTGATCCTCTTCCTGGATAAATGTCTTCGTAGTGGAGAAGATTGGTTTCCGATTTTAGACTGGGGGCGCTGGGGGTGAGGCAGTGGGGGGCCCTAACCCTAAAACTGGAGATCCACCATTGAGATTTGGAGATATAGAGATCTGGGCAGTTGTTACAAAGAAGAACCGAAGGAGAAGCCTATACCGTTGGGGCAGGAAGCAGGAAACGCAGGCAGCCAAACACGAAGAGGTCCAGAATCCCCGGCTTGAAATACCACAAGTCGGGGTTTCGGCAGGATGTTCGTATCGAATTGAGGCCGGGGAGACGGGCGCTCCCTGGAAGCTGAGCGGTTTAGCAAAGAACTAGGCAGCTCCACCTGGTGCCGTGGGGTTTAAGAGCTTAAAGAAAAACGGTTTTAATCCAACACTAACGTTAATAAAAGACCAAAACTTGCATCAAAGTTTATTTTCTTGGCTCGGTGTGGGCGTGTGCCAAAAGATGGAGGGTGGGGCTTAAATATGGGCGGGGCTAGAGCCAGTCACTTCCCCACGTCCAATTTTGTTCCTTCTTGCCTAACAAAACACAAAAGATGCTGGCGAAAAGAAAAAAAAAATACTTTACTCTTAGTAATGACCTATCGTACTATTTTTTTAAATATGTCTTCCACTTCTTTGTACTTATTATTTTTTTTTTCTTTTTGCCAGTGGGCAGGCAAGTCCCTCGGCTTAAAACCATTTCCTTAATGACTGTTGGGAGTGAAAGAGTCACTTATGACCGGTCCTCACACTTAACGATGTACAGGGGAACAAACAATGTAAACTCCCAGTAGCTGGGTTTCCACATTGTAGCAAGCCACAGCCAAACCACAATGGGGCTCAGGGTGTTTTGTGAATCTGACGTCGCGCAACATATCGGAGCTTTTTCTTCTTTCTTATTGAAACGAGTTTAATTTTAAATTAATTCAGTCACAGTGGAGGACCAAAAGGCAAGACACAATTGGTGTTGAACTTCCCGCCTTCTCTCTTCTGCCCCCTCTCTCCAAACAATCTGCACCCCATGCCTGGTGCAGAAAGGAAGAGAAAAAAATACAATTCGCATACATTCGTTCTGTGGCCCCTAAAAGTGACATCTCGGGAGGCGAAACAGACGGGGAAACCGAGGCAGCTGAGGCCTGTCGGCGTGGCCGTCTTGAAAGAGAGGCATTGTGCCCTGGGCTGAGTTCGGGAACTAGGAAAAGGACTCGCTTTGTTTCCAAAGCCACGGCAAGAACAGAGGTCCGTTTTGTTCGCAGCCAACGCTGGGCATCTCACGCAGTCGTCCGCGGGAGGAGAGAGGTCAAATTCCATGCCAATCAGTGCCAGCCAGAGCGTGCAATCTGCCCGTCGATAATTCTGCCTCCTGCCTAACCAGAGGTCCGATACGGATAGAGACAGCTTGGCCAGATGTGCAGACTTTCCAGCTGTGGGAACCAACAGGTGGGAGCAGATTTCCCCTCTGCAGGGCTGGAGGCTGCAGGCGGGATCAGGAGATCAGAGTGGGTCAAATTCTTCATCCTCTTAAGTCAGGGCTCTCTAAACGTGGCCACTTCAAGACTTGTGGACTTCAACTCCCAGAGCTGGCTGGGGGATTCTGGGAGTTGAAGTCTACCCATCTTAAATTTGCCAAGCTTGAGAAAGACCTACGTAGTGCAAACTACACCCTGCATTTCTAAAGCAAAGCTACATTTTTGGAGAGCCAGGTTTCTTCCTTCATCTGGTCGGAGTTGAAACATGTCATCATAAAATGCAAACAAAAAACAACCCGGAGTGTTTGGTCTCAGTCAGAAAATGATATTAAAGTTACTAGGGTTTTCTCCGAGGCTTGTGGGGATGGAGAAGAGACAAGGTTCCCAAACGCACCACTGGGATCCTCATCTTGGTTTTGGGATGTCCCATCCTGTCTTGATGGAGGAGACCAACCAAAGAAGTCCTCGAATGGAGAGTTGGTTTGTTAGCCTACTGGATCCTGCAGCAAAACCTCTGGGGGACTTGATGGAGTTTCAGAGCAGATCCCAAACTGCAGGATTGACTTTTGCATGCTCAGCTTTATCAGCCTTCCAAAAGTCACCATTTCTTTTCAAGACTCACAACTATCCATCGTAAAATCTCTATAAACTGGCCCCTTCCTCAACAATTCAGAATTAGGGGGAAGCTGATGGAAGTTGACCTTGATGCTCCATGGGGCCAGATTCAGATTAAATTTTTTGCCTGGAAAAAAAATGTAAAAAAAAAAAAAGCACTTGGAAATATCGGTTCCCCCAAACCGTGATCTGTTAAAGCTTCTCTTGAGCAGCAACTGAGGGGGGAGGATCTTGAGCAGCAGGGCAGGGATCAGGCCCACATTCAGACATTCAGGAAGTGTTGGGATAGGAAGTCAAAATCTTTAAACCGGGCTTGTTCCTCGACAGAGAGAGGGAGGGCGTCCCCGGGAGGCGTGAGGACAGGCTTTTGAGACGTGAACTCCTTGTCAAAGTTGCCGACGTCGGTGGCACTTTTTAGGATGGGCACCAAGGGTGGTTTGAGATTCCGGGAAAAAAGGGCATCCCAGTCCATCTCCTGGGGGGGAAAAAAAGAGAGAGAAAAATAGAAGTCCACTCTCCTCAACTCTTGTTAGGTATCCTCTGTCTCTGTCTGTTGCTGAGGTTGAGAAACGCTGTTATGGAGAGAATAAGGATCAAATTGCAAAAGAAATAACAGAATAACAGAGTTGGAAGGAACTTCTGAGATCTTCTAGTCCAACCCCCCCCACACACACACATTCAAGCAGGAGACCCAAACCATTTCAGACAGATGGTTGTCCAATCTCTTCTTCAGAGCCTCCATACATCCGTATAAAGTTTATACATAAATACATCAAAGAAATGGAAAGGGGCTGAGAGGGAAGAAGAGACAAATACAGGGGAGAATGAAAGGGGGTCCAGAAGAAGAGGTGATTTAAAAACAAAGGCAAAATGGTTAAATGCTCCTTTCGGGCGCTCAACTTAAGTGTTGATTCAAGAGATCGGAAAGGAAAGAAAATGGATCACTGAAGGGGGTTACCGGACGGCAGACGTGGAGGGATCTCCGTACCTTGAAAAAAGGGTGAGTTTGAATCTCTTCGGCGTCTTTGGCTCCCGCTCCGAGACGTCGCTCGGGACACTTTTGGAGAAGCTGGTGAGAAAAAAGAAGAAAGAAAAATCGGGACTGGGTTCCAATCCAGCACCAAAACTTTGCTGTGGGACCCCCGCCATGAATTCACGACGCTACCTTGTGCATAAGCGAAGTGCTGGTCTCGGAGAGGAACCGCGGGAAACGAACCTCTTCGCTGATGATGCTGTCAAACATCTCCTCTTCGTTGTCACCGGGGAACGGAGACTTGGAAGGACAGAATTCGGAACGGTTTAATCCTCGGCTTTCTCTCCTACCTTTTCCAAGGGTGTGTGTGTGTGTGTGTTCAAAACAGACTCCTCTCCACACAACAACCCTATGAGGTAGGCTGGACAGAGAGATGTTGAGTGGCCCAAAGTCACCAGCTCTTGCCGAACAGGAATTCAACCAAGAAGCCCTGGTTGATCAGTTTAAAATAATTAATTTTAATGAATAATTGAGCTCCATCTCTCTTGATGCTTAAGAAGACCTAATTAGGCTATCAGCCTTGGGGGAGGGGTGTCTTAGGAGAGGGAGGTATGTCTTGAGGTGGACATATGGATGCTGCAACAGTAGCGAGTGTGAAAAATGGCCCTAAGTCCCTTTTTCAGGACTGTTGTAACTTCATACAGTCACTAAGCGAACCAATTGTAAGTCAAGGACTACCTGTATAGAAATGTTATTTGTAAACTGCATATTTTCTGCCTGCTGAAATTACCCATTTTTCTTTTACAGCCCGGACACTCTGCGAATGTTCTGCCCAGACTGGAAATTGTGCTCACCTCTCCCACCAGCATCTCAAAAATGAGCACGCCCAGCCCCCACCAGTCCACCGCCCGGGTGTAGGACGGATCCGTCAAAATTTCCGGAGCCAGGAACTCCGGGGTGCCACAGAAGGTGCTGGTCCGGTCTCCGAAACCGACCCCTGAGAGGCGGGATAAAGAGGAGGCGAGCAAGCCTGTCAACAGATTGCAAATAGGCACAGGCCCCCCCACTTTCTCTCCCCCCCCCCGAAGCAGAGCTGCTTCTTCTTCCTCACCTTCCTTGCAGAGCCCAAAATCCCCGATCTTCACGAACCCTTCGGCGTCCAGGAGCAGGTTATCCATTTTCAGGTCCCTGCAGGAGCAGCGGCAGGGAAAACGGAGGTGGGGAGGAGAAAGGGAAGTCCGTTATTAAGGGGACAGGGGGCCAGTTTGGTGCAGCAGTTGAGGTGCTGGTGTAGAAACCAGGTGACGGTGAGTTCTAGTCCTGCCGTTGGCAGGAAAGCCAGCAATTCTATCCTTGCGTTTCGGATGTCTTACCTGTAAACAATGGCTTTCTCGTGCAAGAATTGAAGTCCTAAGACAACGCAGGCCGAGTAGAACCTTGGAAAGATTGAACGGGGAAAGGAAGATGATCAAACACCACATCAGCATCATTGAGGGCACACAGGTAGTCCTCTACTTAGGACCGGGCACTTAGCAAGTGTTTGGAGTTAACAACAACGCTGAAAAAAAATTACTTATGACTTGTCCTCGCACTTAGAACCATCGCAGTGTCCCCACAATCAGGGTTGTGATTCAGGTGTCACATCTGCAACAGTTGCATCCTCCCTGGGTCATGTGACCCTCACCTGAGACCGTCACAGCCAGCTTCTGACAAGCAGCCAATGAGGAAGTCGGCAGGGAAGGTTTCAATTAGCAGCCCAAAAAAAAAAGATCGTACAATGGGAGGCAGTCATGGGACGCCTGATTTAACGACTGTAACACTTAATGATGAATTTTCCAGTTGCTATTGTGATCGTAAGTCAAGGACTACAACCATTTGACTCGGATGGCATAGAGCTTCCTGCTTGAGCAGAGGGTTGGGCTAGATGACACCCAAGGTCCCTTCCGACTCTCTTATTCTGTGTTCTGTATTTTTCATCCACTCACCGAGTGGTGTCTTCAGAGAAATTGTTGAAGCTAATGTGCATCATGAGGTCCCCGCCGGGGGCGTAATCCATCAGGAAACACACGTGACTGGAAGTCTGGAAACAGGCAAACATGTTGACCAGGAAGGGATGGCCGGAAGAGTTGATGACTTCGAAAATACGTTTCTCACAATACAAGCTGCCAGAGATAAAATTTCAAGCAAACATCAAAAGACAATAAAGATACCCTTTGTTCCTGGAAGTGTATTTTCCCCTTCACTTTCTCCGTTCTTTCATTTTCACGAGGACTAGCGCCTTATCTAAAATGGCTTTTTAATTTTTTTTAATGATTTGTTATTTGTTTAATTTTTTTTTGCATTTTTCTGTGTTTTTAATTTTGCACACTGCTCGGAGTCCAATGAGTGAGACAGGCAGCGTATTAATTCACAAAAGTGTCTACTGTCAACCCCACAAGCTTTCTACCAGTTGTCTTTTTCATCTGGCCCAGCGGACAAGGTTGCTGGAGGGAACACCCAATGCTCCCCTCCTGGAGGAAAAACAACGGGCAAGTCTTACAAACCAAGCCACGTTCACCTGTCCAGGTCATCCCGGCTAATTATCTCCTGCTTCTTCAGGGCTTTGATGGCAAAGAGCTTCTTGGTGGCCTTGTGACGGGCGAGCAGGACCTAGAAATAAGGATCCAATCCTTTTGGGAACAGGCCAAAACCAAAACCAGTTTCCCACACACACACACAGCTTTGCATCTGCCCCACTACGGCTGAAACGACTGGATCATTTTTTAAAATAAATAAATGTGTCACATCCATTCTTGTCTGCTCGCTGTGCAGGCAATCCTTGACTTAAAACCATACATTTAGTGACGGTTTCCTGTCTCGCCTGCTTTGGGAGGCTGGAGACACTTTCTGACCAGTGACACAAGGCCATTTCCACCCCAGGGTCCTGAAACCATCACGGAAACTGGTCTGCCTGTTGTTCATTCGGAACAAGGGGAGTTGGGTGACTCGGGAACACCCGATACGGCATTAATGCAGACGGGACCCAAGTTTCATGTTGCTTTTCCAAATTCCCACTTCATAGATATTGCAAGGGTGTACCAACCCGGGATGTCTTTATCACACTGTTGGGTGGAGCCAGGGCAGTGGTGGGTATACACACACACACAACACACGCTACCTTTCCAAAATGGCCCCTGCCAAGCACCGCCATACAGCAGAAGTCTTCCAGCTGCGGAGCCGTCCTCCTGGGAGAGCGAAGGAAAATATTTAAGGCATCTAGAAAGTCCTGAAGCTGGTTCAGATCGAAGGTTTGTCATGTCTGACGTTGAATATGACTCCACAGGTAGTTCTCGACTCACAACTGTTTGTTTAGTATCTGTTCAACGTGACAATGGCACCGAAAAAAAGTGATATGGTCATTTTTCACACTTAACAATCCTTGCAGCATCCTCGCGGTCACGTGATCAAAATCCAGACACCTGGCAACGGGCTCATCTTTATGACGGTTGCAGCGTCCCGGGGGGTGTCACGTGATCCCCTTTTGCGACCACCCGACAAGCAAAATCAATGAGGTGAGCCGGATTCACTTAACAACTGGGTCACTAACTGAACAACCTGCAGCAATTCCCTTAACAGCTGTGGCAAAGAAAGCTTGTAAAATGGGTCAAAACCTCACTTCACTGTCTCACTTAGCAACAGAAACGTCGTAAATCGAGGACTGCCTGTATCCGTCCTTCCTACCCCCACCCAGCTGGAAGGTACCAACTGCAGCAAAGGGGATTTAAAGCACCTGCCGAAAACGCAGCCAAGTTAGTTAATGCTTCTCGTTCTCTGGTTCGTACCTGATGACGGTTTGTTGCAAGTTGCCCGTTTTTCCATGGAGGAGGGGAGTCTTCTAAAAATAGAACACAAGGAGGAATGGAGACCACTGGGTGATCAACAAACTTTGGGCCGATCGGCAGGAGATGGTGAGTTCTAGTTCTGCATTAGGCAGGAAAGCCGGCTGGGTGACTTTGGGCCAGTCCCTCTCGCCCTCTCAGCCCAGCCCACCTCAGAGGGTTGTTGTCGTGGGGAAAATAGGAGGAAGGTTGGTTACCATGGAAGGGGTGGAACTCAATAAATATTTTTATTATTTTCGCCCTATCTTTATTTATTTTATTTTATTTTATTTTTCGTTCACTGGCCGGTCAATAGGGAAATCCGTGACCCTTAGATGTTGAAGGGGTTGCCTTCGTGTCTGTCCTCCCCGTTTCCCCTTTGAATGGGGGCCTAGGCACCCTCCGCTCTGCCCAAGCTTGCGCGAAAGAGGCAGAAAGAGGCGAGGGGGCTTGGGGGGTGGCTGGCCCCCCCGGGTCAGCTTCTCCGGAGAGGCAGGGCTGCATCTGGAAGAGAGGCTCTTTTTTAAACATTGGTAAACCCTCCCTTCCTCTCCAAATGTCTCGGTCAGGCTCGCCCGCCTAACACAGGCCGTCTCAATTTACAGCCATTCGTTTAGTGACCATTCAGAGTTACAACGGCACTGAAAAAAGTGGCTTACGACGGGGTCCTCGCACTTCCAACCATCCAGGATCACAGGATCAGAATTCGGGCAACCGGCCTGTATTTAGGGACGGCTCACCTGGGCGCGCAGGGCCCCGGGCTGTCCTCAGCAGCAGCTGCAGAGCCAACATCTGGATGCAGAGACCCCCGGAAAGGGGGGCTGGAAGCGCTGAAGGAACTACAAGGGGGCAGGAGGCTCATCATCAGGCGTCCCCAGGTGGCAATGTTGACGTTCATCTGAGAAGCTCGGAGGAACTCTTTCCCTGCAGGGAAGGACACCAAAGCCAGCGATGCTCAGCTGGTGATCTGGGAGGGTCTCCCTGGTGGCCGGCTACCACCCGGGTCACCCTTTATTCTAAATTTCCAGCATTTCTCCTCCAAACTCAATTTGAGTTCGGATGGACGATGAAGTGTAAAGTCTCCTGCCTTGAGCAGAGGGCTGGACGAGAAGACCTCCACGGTCCCTTCCAGCCCTGTGACCTTAAGTTCTGGGTTCTAAGAGCTGTTCAGCTGTCCACCACCACCAGGGTGGTCACTGGGCCATGTGACAGAAGTTCTTAACGCAGGGGAAAATATTGACATCGATATTTTTTGAGGAATTCCTCTTACCTTTCTGTTTAGGGAAAATACGCTTCTGGCGTTGCAGCTTGGCGTGGGTCTCAACGACCGGCTGGCTGAACGTCACCTACGGAGGAAGGAATAAAAACGGCTGTAGATTAGGGAGGCCCAACCGTGGCAACTTGAAGACTTGCAGACCTCAACTCCCACATGGCTGAGAAAGGCGGTTGTTAAAGGAATCTTGCTGGATTTTACAATCATGTGGCCACAATTATTGAGCCACCTGTGAGAGGAGAGCTGCCCGTACCTCTACGAAGAGCCTCCCCCGGGGTTCGAGAGGAACAGCCAGGTTGTGGCTGGCGTTGTCGAGGAAGCCGTCCAGACGCACAAATGTCACCCCGCAGAGCTGGCGCCAGTCGTGCCAATAAACGGAGACCTCCAGCTCCCGAGACTGCAGGGTGAAGGGAAGAAAGATCAGCATTGCTCGGAAAAGGATCCGTTCTCCGACGTCCTGACTGCAGCACCGGTTTCTCAACAGGGCGCCAGACGTGCGCGCTGTAGTGACGGTGGCCGTGGACTAGCAACCAGCCTGTTGAGCCAGCCTCCCTGCTCAGGGACAAATTCACCCCATCCTCAACTTGCAACCACAGCCGCCTTAACACTTAACGTGTGACTTAACAATGGTCTTGCTTAGCAGTGGAAATGTTGTCACTTGTAAGTCAAGGACGACTCATATAGATACTCTATCTTTGCTCCAAAGTGGATTGCGGTTTCTTCCTGTGGCAAGTGAGGATGCACACTTACTCGCTCCAACTCAACAGCGAAAGTCTGGTTCCACGCTTGCCGGCCAACCGGCCCCCAGTTTGTCTGACCCACAACTTTGTTGTCAACCTTGAGAACGGCAAGGACGTCTCCTGCAAACAGAAGAAAAAAGAAGCAGCGGTGATGTCGGATCTTTGGGGGTCTCCTTGGGAAGAGACTGTGCCAAGCTCCCTAACAGTACAAGCAGTCCTCCTTTAGCGACCACTGGCACTTATTTAATGACTGCTTGAAGTAGTTACAACGGCACTGAAAAAAGTGACTTGTCAGCGCTTTTCACCCAGCTGTTGCCGTACAGTGCCGTACGTACAGTGCCGTATGTATCAAAAGTACAGTGCCGCACGTACATTGCCGCATGTACAATACTGTACAGTGCCGTACGTACAGTGCCGTACCGTACTGTACAGTACAATACAGTACAATAAAATAAAATAATAAACAATAAAATAAATAAATAAAATAATAATTCCTTCCTTCCTCTCTCCCTCCCCTTTCCTTTCCTTTCCTTCTCTTCCCCTTCCCCTTCCCTAACTTAAATACATGATCAATCAAGAATTATAATCCTTACGGAGAAAACAGTTCCATAAACAGGGCATCAGGAATGGGATGCCCAAACAGTTCCTGGCGATATGTAGATTTCCTTGCTGGCTACAAGGCACAAGGGTGGGCACGGAGGCTCCGTTTTAAAGCACGTTTTTCCAACTTTAGTGCAGGTCCTATTTCTAAGCAATAAACTGTGTGAAGGGAGGTGGATCCCTTATGGGGTTTTAAGAGGTGGGGGGCTGTCAGTTTAACTAGCACTTCAGACGCACACAGGCAGGGGCAGATCCCAAAGGCTGCCTGGTTGTGGGATATCATTCTGTTGAAATTTCTGGATTAAAAAAATATATATATCTTTATTATCTGTGAAGGAATGTGTAGCTAAAGAAGGACTCTGTCTGTGTATGTGTGTCTGTCTGTCTGTCTCTCTGTGTGTGTGTCTGTCTGCCTGTTTCTCTCTCTCTCTCTCTTTCTTTCTCTCTCTCTCTTCTGTGTTTCTGCCTGTTTCTGTGTGTGTGAGCTGGCATGTTTTATTTGGATAATAAACCTGATTCCGCTCTGTCTGCTGTCAGTTCCTCTACGGAGGATCATCAACACTCACGGCTGAGTTCCTCCTGGCGAAGGAGCTTCCCCGCAGCCCCCCGGCCGGGGAGGTTGACGCCAGCCCATGTCCGGGTCAAGAGCTTGAAGTCACCAGAGCTCGTGTAAACAGGCACGGAAGTGGCCACACGGGAACGGCCTGGGATCTTCTCCAAGAGGTCTTCACAGCCCACCAAACGGACCAGAAGGCCACCTGCAAGCCAAAGAGAAGAGCCACAAGGCATGAACAACTGTCACAAAAGAGGGTTGTAAGGAAAAATGTTCAAAATATATCACTGAAGGAGAAAATTGCCGTGATTATTCAAATCATTTACCAGAATAAATTCAGAACGGAAAATCCAGCATGAATTAGCCAATAGATCTAAAAGAAATTAGGATTTTATCTCTCTCGGATTGAACAGAGATGTTGGTTCTTTGACTAATTTGATCTAGTTACAATACTCAGAAAACAGGCTTCTGTTTATCTGGAGTACTTTGAAATTTTAGTGGAAATTGGCACAACTTGTCTGCAGCTTTGTTGCCATTTAACTTGGTGTTTACACATAAACACACAACCTGTGAGGATAAGTGAGATAACTTTGTTATTTTACTAAACATAGTTAATCTGTTTTAAAACACCACAACATTTTCCTTATCACAAAAGAACATTCCTTGTTTTGTAAAACAATGGCTGTTAAGTCTAAAATGTAGAAACTGTCATGCAATAAGGCTGGCCAGAGCCACTGTAGGTGAGGAGTGGTGTAGGAAATTGATAAAAGGAAAGGAAAGGAAGAAAAGGAGAAAAAAGGAGAAAGGGAAAGGAGAATTTGAAGGGAAGGAAAGAAATAAGAAAGGAAAAGAAAAAGGAAAAGAGATAAATGGATGAAAAAGGAAAAGAAATTAAATAACAATAAAATCTGTATGGCACTCTTTGCTTCCAGTAATCTATGACTGCATAATTTTTATTTTCTTTTGATTTGCATGCAGGCAGGCTCAAACAGAAAATCATATTTAATGGATCTGATGCAGTGGCTTTAATTAGAATTGGCAAATTCGTACGTTTGCATTTGTACCTTTATAGCTGCTGGAAAGTCGGGATGTTATCAGAAAGCGAATGTCTTCATTTCTTTTTAAAATATCCAGAGTTTTGTTAATCGAATGAAAGTTAAGATTTCATTCTGGCTGGGTTTTTTCCATACACAAAACTCCGGATCAGCGCTTCCTCTCATTCAAAGCGGTTTCCTCCCTTCCAGTCTAATTACATCCTGCCGTGTTATATCAAGGTCTGAATACGCCGAATGGAAAGACACACACAAATATTGAAATAAAGTTAACAGAACAAAGGCACCTGTGAGAGCCGGGGGCTTGATCAAAGTCGGGGACAACTGTTGCACCCCAAGGGAGAAGGTGTCTGTCAGCTCTTGCTTGATCAGCTCCCGTTTCGGGTGATCTGGAGAAAGTTGGCTGAGAAGGTGTTCAAGAGCCAGTCGGAACAGATTGATCTTTTGGGAGGATTCCTGCAGACAGGCCTGTGCCTGGAGCATATCGCAAAGGAGAGAGAAGAGCGGGAGGGAAAAAGGAAGTTTGAACTATAAAAGGACTGGAAATATTTATTGCATAAATAGACAGATAAATAAATAAAATATTTCAAAACCTTTCCTCCACCTAGCTGCCTTGGAACCTTCTCCAGCCCTAAATACTGTATTTTTTTTTAAAGTGTTTTTTTATTTTTTATTTTTAAATATCGTTTCAGTAAGCCATCTGGAGTCAGATGTAATTTGATGGGAGGGCCAACCAGAAATTCCAAGGAAACTGACTAGACTGGAAAACTGAACAGATGGACGTCACAGGCTGGCACGGGGTGTGGTAAGAGAAAATTACACAGAGGTGTCCTTGCAAGTTATGAGCAATTTTAACGTGCAAAATTCAACGCAGATAATTCAAGTATGAGACCCAGTGGATGTTTCTTTAATCCAGCAGTTTCCAGAGGTTACTCTACATTGCTGCAATTTTAGTGCTCGTCTTTGCTGGAGGGTCCTGGGAATTATAATCCAACATATCAGGCCCAGGAAGACCCCTTGAATTGCAGGCTCCACCCTCCACAGGGACTAGAAACATGCAGAGTCACCGACTCTGTTTGCAGAATCTGTTTGCTACAAACGCAAAGCTGCTCTTACCTCTGCCACCATCTTCCGGTCTTGCACCCGCCGTCCGCTGAGGATCTTCACCACGTTTTTGGCTCCCTCGGCCACCGCCGCTTCAATGCGCAGGCGATGCCTCAGTTCTTCGAGACGCAGCTCCAGAAGTAAGAGGGGGGGCCTGCCTCCCACCCCTGCAGAGGCAGAAGGGGGAGTAATCATTGTTCCATTGTACGACTGTTACGATTTACAACCACGATGGGCAGGCTCCATTACAGCCATAAATCAAGGACTGCCTGCCACTGTTGTCCATCTTGCTCTGGGTTCAAAACTAAAGGAGTTAGGAATGGGTAGGAGGCCACCAAGAAATTCCAGGGATTTAGATTAGACAAGGAAGTAAAAACAAGTCCCAGAAGACAGCTGTGCTCCAATCTCTGCCTTATCTTTGTAGCAGGTGAAGGAGAAACATCTGTGAACAGATGTTAGCCACATGCAATTGAACAAGCAGGCTAGAGTTATACCTTCTCTGGAGAAATAAAAACCAACGAACACTGCCCTCTGGAACGAACTACCCCCAGAGATCCGGGTGATCCCGGATCTCCCCTCCTTCCGCCGCGCCCTAAAGACATGGCTCTTCCAACAAGCGGGATTGGCCTAGGGAATTTTAGTGGGGTTTTTAAGAGAAATTTTAATTATATAGGCCATAACAAATATTTCTTTTTAATTCGGTTTTAAATTAGGTATTTATTGTAGNGGTACCTTCCCCACCTTGAGTTATTTATAAAAATAATAAAAGCGGGATAGAAATAAATAAAATAAAATAAAATAAAAAGCAAGTGACCGGCCAGTTATCCCTTTAGGCACTGGGAATCTACAACTTCCCCAACGGAAGCACAGACAGGAGGGGCAAAGGGGAAACTTACCCCCGGATCCGTGGGAGGCGAGACGGGTTCTTTGCGCGAAAGAGGCAGAAAGAGGCGAGGGGGCTTGGGGGGCGGCTGGCCCCCCCAGGTCAGCTTCTCCGGAGGGGCAGGGCTGCATCTGGAAGAGAGGCTCTTTTTTAAACATTGGTAAACTCTCCCTTCCTCTCCAAATGTCTCGGTCAGCCTCGCCCGCCTAACACAGGCCGTCTCAATTTACAGCCATTCGTTTAGTGACCATTCAGAGTTACAATGGCACTGAAAAAAGTGGCTTACGACGGGGTCCTCGCACTTCCAACCATCCAGGATCACAGGATCAGAATTTGGGCAACCGGCCTGTATTTAGGGATGGCTCACCTGGGCGCGCAGGGCCCCGGGCTGTCCTCAGCAGCAGCTGCAGAGCCAACATCTGGATGCAGAGACCCCCGGAAAGGGGGGCTGGAAGCGCTGAAGGAACTACAAGGGGGCAGGAGGCTCATCATCAGGCGTCCCCAGGTGGCAATGTTGACGTTCATCTGAGAAGCTCGGAGGAACTCTTTCCCTGCAGGGAAGGACACCAAAGCCAGCGATGCTCAGCTGGTGGTCTGGGAGGGTCTTCCTGGTGGCCGGCCACCACCCGGGTCACCCTTGATTCTAAATGTCCAGCATTTCTCCTCCAAACTCAGTCTGAGTTCTGATGGACGATGAAGTGTAAAGTCTCCTGCCTTGAGCAGAGGGCTGGATGAGAAGACCTCCACGGTCCCTTCCAGTCCTGTGACCTAAGTTCTGGGTTCTAAGAGCTGTTCAGCTGTCCAGCACCACCAGGGTGGTCACTGGGCCATGTGACAGAAGTTCTTAATGCAGGGGAAAATATTGACATCGATATTTTTTGAGGAATTCCTCTTACCTTTCTGTTTAGGGAAAATGCGCTTCTGGCGTTGCAGCTTGGCGTGGGTCTCAACGACCGGCTGGCTGAACGTCACCTATGGAGGAAGGAATAAAAATGGCTGTAGATTAGGGAGGCCCAACCGTGGCAACTTGAAGACTTGCAGACCTCAACTCCCACGTGGCTGAGAAAGGTGGTTGTTAAAGGAATCTTGCTGGATTTTACAATCATGTGGCCGCAATTATTGAGCCACCTGTAAGAGGAGAGCTGCCCGTACCTCTACGAAGAGCCTCCCCCGGGGTTCGAGAGGAACAGCCAGGTTGTGGCTGGCGTTGTCGAGGAAGCCGTCCAGACGCACAAATGTCACCCCGCAGAGCTGGCGCCAGTCATGCCAATAAACGGAGACCTCCAGCTCCCGAGACTGCAGGGTGAAGGGAAGAGAGATCAGCATTGCTCGGAAAAGGATCCGTTCTCCGACGTCCTGATTGCAGCACCGGTTTCTCAACAGGGCGCCAGACGTGCGCGCTGTAGTGACGGTGGCCGTGGACTAGCCCCCTGGGGTTGGCCGGGGACATTGGTTGCTAGTCCTCAAGACTGCAGGGCGATGTTGAGCCAGCCTCCCTGCTCAGGGACAAATTCACCCCATCCTCAATTTGCAACCACAATCGCCTTAACACTTAATGTCTGACTTAACAATGGTCTTGCTTAGCAGTGGAAATGTTGTCACTTATAAGTCAAGGATGACTCATATAGATACTCTATCTTTGCTCCAAAGTGGATTGCGGTTTCTTCCTGTGAGGATGCACACTTACTCGCTCCAACTCAACAGCAAAAGTCTGGTTCCACGCTTGCCGGCCAACCGGCCCCCAGTTTGTCTGACCCACAACTTTGTTGTCGACCTTGAGAACGGCAAGGACGTCTCCTGCAAACAGAAGAAAAAAGAAGCAGCGGTGATGTCGGATCTTTGGGGGTCTCCTTGGGAAGAGACTGTGCCAAGCCCCCTAACAGTACAAGCAGTCCTCCTTTAGCGACCACTGGCACTTATTTAATGACTGCTTGAAGTAGTTACAACGGCACTGAAAAAAGTGATTTGTCAGCGCTTTTCACCCAGCTGTTGCCGTACAGTGCCGTACGTACAGTGCCGTATGTATCAAAAGTACAGTGCCGCACGTACATTGCCGCATGTACAATACTGTACAGTGCCGTACGTACAGTGCCGTACCGTACCGTACTGTACAGTACAATACAGTACAATAAAATAAAATAATAAACAATAAAATAAATAAATAAAATAATAATTCCTTCCTTCCTCTCTCCCTCCCCTTTCCTTTCCTTTCCTTCTCTTCCCCTTCCCCTTCCCTAACTTAAATACATGATCAATCAAGAATTATAATCCTTACGGAGAAAACAGTTCCATAAACAGGGCATCAGGAATGGGATGCCCAAACAGTTCCTGGCGATATGTAGATTTCCTTGCTGGCTACAAGGCACAAGGGTGGGCACGGAGGCTCCGTTTTAAAGCACATTTTTCCAACTTTAGTGCAGGTCCTATTTCTAAGCAATAAACTGTGGGAAGGAAGGTGGATCCCTTATGGGGTTTTAAGAGGTGGGGGGCTGTCAGTTTAGCTAGCACTTCAGATGCACACAGGCAGGGGCAGATCCCAAAGGCTGCCTGGTTGTGGGATATCATTCTGTTGAAATTTCTGGATTAAAAAATATATATATCTTTATTATCTGTGAAGGAATGTGTAGCTAAAGGAGGACTCTCTGTGTGTGTATGTGTGTCTGTCTGTCTGTCTCTGTGTGTGTCTGTCTGCCTGTTTCTCTCTCTCTCTCTCTCTCTCTGTGTGTGTGTGTGTGTGTGTGTGTGTTTGTCTGCCTGTTTCTGTGTGTGTGAGCTGGCATGTTTTATTTGGATAATAAACCTGATTCCGCTCTGTCTGCTGTCAGTTCCTCTACGGAGGATCATCAACACTCACGGCTGAGTTCCTCCTGGCGAAGGAGCTTCCCCGCAGCCCCCCGGCCGGGGAGGTTGACGCCAGCCCATGTCCGGGTCAAGAGCTTGAAGTCACCAGAGCTCGTGTAAACAGGCGCGGAAGTGGCCACACGGGAACGGCCTGGGATCTTCTCCAAGAGGTCTTCACAGCCCACCAAACGGACCAGAAGGCCACCTGCAAGCCAAAGAGAAGAGCCACAAGGCGTGAACAACTGTCACAAAAGAGGGTTGTAAGGAAAAATGTTCAAAATATATCACTGAAGGAGAAAATTGCCGTGATTATTCAAATCATTTACCAGAATAAATTCAGAACAGAAAATCCAGCATGAATTAGACAGTAGATCTAAAAGAAATTAGGATTTTATCTCTCTGGGATTGAACAGAGATGTTGGTTCTTTGACTAATTTGATCCAGTTACAATACTCAGAAAACAGGCTTCTGTTTATCTGGAGTACTTTGAAATTTTAGTGGAAATTGGCACAACTTGTCTGCAGCTTTGTTGCCATTTAACTTGGTGTTTACACATAAACACACAACCTGTGAGGATAAGTGAGATAACTTTGTTATTTTACTAAACATAGTTAATCTGTTTTAAAACACCACAACATTTTCCTTATCACAAAAGAACATTCCTTGTTTTGTAAAACAATGGCTGTTAAGTCTAAAATGTAGAAACTGTCATGCAACAAGGCTGGCCAGAGCCACTGTAGGTGAGGAGTGGTGTAGGAAATTGATAAAAGGAAAGGAAAGGAAAAAAAGGAGAAAAAAGGAGAAAGGGAAAGGAGAATTTGAAGGGAAGGAAAGAAATAAGAAAGGAAAAGAAAAAGGAAAAGAGATAAATGGATGAAAAAGGAAAAGAAATTAAATAACAATAAAATCTGTATGGCACTCTTTGCTTCCAGTAATCTATGACTGCATAATTTTTATTTTCTTTTGATTTGCATGCAGGCAGGCTCAAACAGAAAATCATATTTAATGGATTTGATGCAGTGGCTTTATTAGCATTGGCAAATTCATTTCTTTTTAAAATATCCAGAGTTTTGTTAATCGAATGAAAGTTAAGATTTCATTCTGGCTGGGTTTTTTCCACACACAAAACTCCGGATCAGCGCTTCCTCTCATTCAAAGCGGTTTCCTCCCTTCCAGTCTAATTACATCCTGCCATGTTATATCAAGGTCTGAATACGCCGAATGGAAAGACACACACAAATATTGAAATAAAGTTAACAGAACAAAGGCACCTGTGAGAGCCGGGGGCTTGATCAAAGTCGGGGACAACTGTTGGACCCCGAGGGAGAAAGTGTCTGTCAGCTCTTGCTTGATCAGCCCCCGTTTCGGGTGATCTGGAGAAAGTTGGCTGAGAAGGTGTTCAAGAGCCAGTCGGAACAGATCGATCTTTTGGGAGGATTCCTGCAGACAGGCCTGTGCCTGGAGCATATCGCAAAGGAGAGAGAAGAGCAGGAGGGAAAAAGGAAGTTTGAACTATAAAAGGACTGGAAATATTTATTGCATAAATAGACAGATAAATAAATAAAATATTTCAAAACCTTTCCTCCACCTAGCTGCCTTGGAACCTTCTCCAGCCCTAAATACTGTATTTTTTAAGTGTTTTTTATTTTTTATTTTTAAATATTGTTTCGGTAAGCCACCTGGAGTCAGACGTAATTTGACGGGAGGGACAACCAGAAATTCCAAGGAAATTGACTAGATTGGAAAACTGAACAGATGGACGTCACAGGCTGGCACGGGGTGTGGTAAGAGAAAATTACACAGAGGTGTCCTTGCAAGTTATGAGCAATTTTAACATGCAAAATTCAACGCAGATAATTCAAGTATGAGACCCAGTGGATGTTTCTTTAATCCAGCAGTTTCCAGAGGTTACTCTACAGTGCTGCAATTTTAGTGCTCATCTTTGCTGGAGGGTCCTGGGAATTATAATCCAACATATCAGGCCCAGGAAGACCCCTTGAATTGCAGGCTCCACCCTCCACAGGGACTAGAAACTAGAGTCACCGACTCTGTTTGCAGAATCTGTTTGCTACAAACGCAAAGCTGCTCTTACCTCTGCCACCATCTTCCGGTCTTGCACCCGCCGTCCGCTGAGGATCTTCACCACGTTTTTGGCTCCCTCGGCCACCGCCGCTTCAATGTGCAGGCGATGCCTCAGTTCTTCGAGACGCAGCTCCAGAAGTAAGAGGGGGGGCCTGCCTCCCACCCCTGCAGAGGCAGAAGGGGGAGTAATCATTGTTCCATTGTACGACTGTTACGATTTACAACCACGATGGGCAGGCTCCATTACAGCCATAAATCAAGGACTGCCTGCCACTGTTGTCCATCTTGCTCTGGGTTCAAAACTAAAGGAGTTAGGAATGGGTAGGAGGCCACCAAGAAATTCCAGGGATTTAGATTAGACAAGGAAGTAAAAACAAGTCCCGGAAGACAGCTGCGCTCCAATCTCTGCCTTATCTTTGTAGCAGGTGAAGGAGAAACATCTGTGAACAGATGTTAGCCACATGCAATTGAACAAGCAGGCTAGAGTTATACCTTCTCTGGAGAAATAAAAACCAACGAACACTGCCAATGGTTGGAAGAGTTTCAGCCATAGATAGAGATGAAATGAATCTACCTTACAAAAGGAGATGATTGTAAAGGGCTGCAAAAAGAAACTCAATGAAAACTTTGATAAGAGTTTGGGTAAAGGGACAAACCTGTCGGGCTGAGGGGGTTACCTGGCGCGTCCGTCGCCTGGGAGAGCTTCAGCATCTCCATCCGGATCAGCTCGAGTTTTGTCTTGCTGTCCTGAAACGTTTGCTGAGCAACGGCCAGGAGTTTCCGCTCCTGGAGAGGGAAGAGGGATTCCGAGGGGAGGAACATCAAGAGCATCGTCAGGTGTGCAAAATCAGGATCGTACTTGAAGCTCCAGTTCAGCTGATGTATTGCTCAGGCCTGTAGCCAAGAATCTAGTTGAGTAACGGCCAGCACTAAATTGGCACTAGACTCAGTCACTGGAACTTTACAGAATGAGAGAGCTGGAAGGGGCCTTGGAGGTCTTCTAGTCCAACCCCCTGCTCAAGCGCAAATGGTACCCAACTCACCTTCGCTGTGCTGGAATAGACCTGGATCATGTTCTCAGCTCCCTGCTTCACTTTCAGCTCTATGTGAAGCTGCTTCTTCAACGCTTCCAGCCTTTTTGAAACGTGGTTGGGATCTTTTTCCCAAAGCTTGAGGTCGGGTGGCCCTTTTGCATCTGGGGAGGACACAAAGGCCAATCAATAAGAGGCGACTAAACCGCAGCCACTGGCTGGGAGACCACACAGAGATTCTAAACTTCCGGAATTCCCCAACCAGCACTGCTTTAAGAGGCACGGATTTCAACTCCTAGGATTCCCCAGCTGCCAGACTTTAAGACAGGTAAATGACAACTCCCAGAACCCCCCAGCTGGCATTCTTTAAGGGGCATGGACTTCAACTTCCAGAATTCCCCAGCCACAAACACTTCCACATCCCACCTGCTTGGCCACTGTTTCTCTCCCCAGTAACAATCCGTGCTTGGAGTGTTTGGAGCTGGCAATTCAACTGCTCCAACTTCTGGCTGGACGACTTCAGCGCCGTCTCCACATGGGCCAAATTCTTCTTGTCCTTGGTCGCCCTCCGCAAATTCTCAGCCCCTTCCTTGATTTTCAGCTCTTTCTGAATGGCCCGGCGGACCGATTCNTAAACAAACAACTCCTGGAAGTTGGATAAAGAGTGGCGGGTGCAGGAAAGTCTCGCCCATGGAGGAAGCAGACCGGATTTCGGAGGAAACGCAGCTTGGCTTCAGGTTTGCCAAGGGCGAAGGGGGTGGGAGGGTGATTTGGGGGGGTGGGAGGCTTTCCAACAAGCAAAGTCAGTGGGAGAAGCTGGATTCACTTAACGACCGTGTGATTCAGTTAACAATTGCAGCGATTCACTTAACAACTGCGGCAAGAAAGGTTGTAAAATAGGGCAAAATTCCCTTAACTGTCTTACTTAGCAACGGGAATTTTGGACTCCGTTGCGATTGTAAGTCAAGGACTGCTTGCTCGTACACTGTTTCTCAGTCTCTGCAACTTTAAGATTGGGGGGGGGGCTATGCTGGCTGGGGAATTCTGGGGGTTGAAGTCTCCCCGGGGAATTCTGGGGGTTGAAGTCTCCCCATCTTAAAGCTGCAGAGATTGAGAAACATTAAATTATGGGCACCATTGTTGCCCTCCCCACACCTGAGGATGTCCGTCTCCCCTGCCCACCTAAACCACAATTCCCTGCCTAGCCTAACACAACTGGCTTCCGTTCCACACAACAGAGGGGAGGCAGCCCCACCAGAGCCAAAAGCGACAGGGAAGCCAGCAGCATAAAGGGGTTCCTTGTCCAAAAGTTTGGACACCCCGTTCATCTACATCCCATTGCTTGAGCCGGGGAGGGGGGGGGGAGAGAGAAGGACCGCAGAAGGGGCCACATTCACACAACCAGGCATTCAAGGCAGATTAAAGACTCCCTCCCTTGTAAAGCCGGGGGCCTCCCAAACAAGCCAGTCCAGAGTCACGAATTCTCCCCCAGCCAGCCAGCCACCCAACACGCGCGTTGAACGTCGGAATGAAACTCCCCCCCCCCCCCCTCTGCCAGTCTCCCCACGACGGGGAGGCAGCAGTCCCGGCCGGTCAGAAGGCGCAGGCCGGGGGGGGGGGCGCTTTGCCAAGGCGCACCTGCTCTGCTCTGCGCGGCGCCTCCCGCACGCTCACCTGTTGGATTCGCCCGGCCGCCATCGCCGCAGCCCGTCCAGCTCCGGCGGGGAACTTTTTCAAACTTGGCCCGGCCCCGCGGAGGAAACGCGGCGCGCATCTCGCGCCCTCTGCTGGCTCTCCGTCCCGGCCGGAGCCCGGGAAGCCCCCGAGGAGACGCCGCGCCGTTCCCCAGGCTGCCTCGCCCGCCTGGCTGGGGGGCTTTTGGCCCTGCCCTCTGGGGCTTTGGAGGGGAGGCGGAGCCCCTCCTCTTCTCCGGGGCAGCCCCTCAAACACCGCAGGACTGCTCTCATGCCCCCCTCCTCTTCCTGCCCCCCTTCTTCAGATGTTTGGGCCTCCAGCCCCCCCCCCCCCCAATCGTTCAGAACAAGGTGGGCAAAATACTTTCCTT
>NW_015388300.1:46439-69972 GCF_001527695.2 Protobothrops mucrosquamatus
AAAGTCACAAAAAAGTCAAAGCCTGCCTGTTTTTTACATGGGTTGCATGAAGGATTGTGTTGTTAACTTTTATTAATAAAGTTGCTAATATTTCTGCAAAAGTCTTTTTTATACCATTTGGCCTGTACATTGATAGTCAGGATGACACGACATAAGGAAAAAGAGGCAAGGAGGGAGAAGGAAAACTTAACACACTGGATAACTACTACGTCTCTTAAATTATTCAACCAGTGAGATATCACTCAACGAGTATTTTTAATAGAGTTGGTATATGATGGCTCTACTGCACTCATTTCACTTTTAACAGCAGTTATGTTACAAAAAGTGTTTTTTTTCTATTTATGATACATATAGTACCCCCCCTTTCTCCATGGATTACAAGCAAAAAAGGATATTTCAGGGAGGGAAAGAGGGAGGGAGGGAGAGAGGAATCAGAGAAGAGATATATAGAGAGATGGATAGACAAATGGATAAGCAGGTGAAATACAGATGAGATAAAGAGATATAAAATGTGAAGATATAGACAAAAGAGAGATACAAAGATGAAAGAGAGAAAAGGTGGATAAAGATATAGATGAAATAGAGATAGATGGATAGATGAGATAGATAGATAGATGGTAGAAAACCTGTCTGGATGTTGCTAAACTACAACTCCCAGCAGCCTCAAGCCAGAGTAAGGGATGCTGGGGGCTGTGGTCCAACAGCATCTGGAAATCTATGTTTGGCACCATCTCTAATTTTCTTCTATCATGCTCTTGATAAAGATTAGTGAATGAAAGAAGTTGACATGAGGATCAAGATGAATCCCCCTTGAAGGCACCAAAGACCTTAGCCAAGCTCTTCATTGTGTCTCCTCCTCAGGTTTTCCAATATCACTTGGGGGATCTCCATCTTCTGAAATGCTCCGTGTAGTTGCTTCTAAAGTTGGCCTGTGTTGTGTCAGACTCGGGCACAGCTACCCAACCTTTATGATTGTGGCACTGAAAGCCAGAGTGGAAAGACACACATCTGAGAAAGTCCTCAGTGCATCCTCAGAGCCAACCCAAGGACCCGGGTCCTACGAGCAAGGAATTCACGGCTTCCAAACAACATCCTTTGTGTAGCCGTGCAAACCCATTGTGTGAAGGTGTGGTATCTTAGCACGCTTACATCCCCCATGGAGGACAACCTAATCAAATATAAAATCCCAGCTATTTGAAAGAGAAATGGCAATAGACCAACATAAGGTTGACCTTGGGGAAGATAGAGATTGTTAGCAAAATGGGAGGTCAGCTCAAGAAACAAGACCACATCAGAATGAAATTTAACTAGGCTACGCTTGGCATAAAAGGAAGCGAGAGAAAACACCAGGCTTTCCAGATGCTGTAAGAGCTGGTCTCAATGCGCTCTCCTCTGCCTCTGCGCGCGCACGGGCAGGTTGAGCATGTCGCTGGTTCCCCTCACCCGGTCGCGAACTGAGGAGAAAACCCTAGGAGTTTATTTTATTTTATTTTTTAAAAAAACCTTTCCACTGGGTGCCTGGAAAAAAAAGGGAGCCACAGAGTCCATCAGTGGCTCTTCAACAAGGTCTCCATATTTGAATGCAATTGGCTGTTTAATTAAAAGCAGGGTGCACAGTAAATTGGAACAAATGCAAAGTAAAACCCTAGGAGTTTATTTTATTTTATTAAAAACCTTTCCACTGGGTGCCTGGAAGAAAAAGGGAGCCACAGAGTCCATCAGTGGCTCTTCAAGAAGGTCTCCATGTTTAAATTCAACTGGCTGTTTAATTAAAAGCACGGTGCACAGTAAATTGGAACAAATGCAAAGAAAACCCTAGGAGTTTATTTTATTTTATTTAAAAAAACCTTTCCACTGGGTGCCTGGAAGAAAAAGGGAGCCCCAGAGTCCATCGGTGGCTCTTTAACAAGGTCTCCATGTTTAAATGCAACTGACTGTTTAATTAAAAGCAGGTGTGCAGTTATTCAAGTGGGACTTATTCTTCATTTTAACACAAATGGCTACATACACGTAATGCCCCCCAGGGACGAACCTTTGTTTAGCGAGTGTTCACAAAAAGGAACTAATTCAGAAAGGCTACTGACCTCAAAGACAGGCAAAACGGCGACCAAAAAGAGGCCTCTGCAGCCACGCGGCTCGGATAGAAGAAGCCGGAAGTGCGGGGGGTTTTTTTTTTTTGGGTGCCTGGTCACATGACCGAATCAGATTGGGTGATTTTTGCAAGATCTTTTTTGCTTTTGCTTTCCTGGAGCTGCCTGGAAGACCTGCTGCTTGCTGGGCTTCAGAGCTAGAATTACTTCTGTAATTTTAAAATATTCTTTTTTGTTCCTCTGTGGACCTGTCCTTCTGTCGTTTGGAATCCCTTTGGGAACTGCTCTGCTTCCTATTGTGCTGATAAGTGCAGCACTTTGCAAGATGGTTTGTTTGCATCTGCCTGACATTGGTAGCCTGTGGCTGCTGCCGCCTCCTCTCCCTGGCACAGACCCAGCAGAGATTCTGCTGACCCCTTACTGCAGGGGTCTTCCCCCCTGGCCCTTGCATGACTGTGGACTTCAACTCCCAGAATCCCTCAGCCAGGATGCTTTAAGACAGAGGTCTTCCAACGTGGCCCTTTGATGACTTGTGGACTTCAACTCCCAGAATTCCTCAGCCAGGCATGCTGGCTGAAGAATTCTGGGAGTTGAAGTCCACAAGTCATCAAAGGGCCACATTGGAAGACCCCTGCGTTACCGGAAGGAAATCCACCGCCCACCCCATTTTGGATTTTGCCTGGAGAGGCTTGTGCTGATCAGGGGCAGTGGGTGTTTTTTTTTTTTAGGTTTTAAATTTAAATTGCCTCCAGACTAGATGACCTCAAGGTCCCTTCCATCTCAGTTACCGTTGCAAGCTGGCAATTCTGTAAACTCTACCCCCATCTCCCTCTGCATGCCTGGTCGGAGACTCTTAAGATAGTGGCCAGCAAGTGTTGTTTTTTAAAAAAAGGTTTTAAATTTAAATTGCCTCCAGAAGTTGTGGGTGTTGAGAGGGACAATGAGAGGGAGGGGGGGAAGGAAGGATCAAGAAAAAGAACAGGGAAGGTGGGAGGAAATATCAAAGGATGGATGGAAGGCTGGGAGAGGGCAGAAGTCATTATTTCAAGACATTTTTTTTCTGAGTAAAAGATGCTGTAAAGAAAGATCCAAAATAAAATTGAGTTTGGCTGCACCAATGTAACAAATCGTATCTCATTTTTTTAGCAGGCAACGCTTGCTATTTGAGACTGTCTTTCAAAATCATAGATGGGATTTACTTATATGCCACTTTACCAATTTTTCAAATACAGTTTAATTTGCTGGTCTCAACTATGCTAGAGCTGCATTTTAGTTTTATCGACTTCATACATAACAGCGGTTTAAAAACTTGGGCCAGTGGCACAAAGGCTCAAGAGGAACATAATAATCCCCATGAGCTCTGCCCACATTTCCCAATGGAAACAACGCTTTTAATTCAAGCCACTCCGAAAGGCCAATCCAGTGAGGATCTTTATTGATATCAACAGATGAAGTTACACAATTCTTCCTACATTGAATTAAAATTTAAAAAGCATCACTCTAGGATACCTCAAGCATCTTCATCTCCCCAGAAATCGTTGTTTGGAAAACAAGCCAGTTTATTCATGGGCTGCCAAGTTTTTCCACCACAGAGAAACAGCCAGTCACAATTCACAGGGAAATAAAAATAAAAGGAATGATGTTTAGCCTGAACCTGGACCCCACCAGCCCCAAAGTGATGATACTGGAGAGGGGAAGGGGGTTGCAACTGCTTGCACAACCAACGCTTTGGCTTTCGCGTCCCTTGTGATGTATTTTGCTCTAGTGGTATTATGCTGAAACACCAAACTCATCGGGACGGGACCAAAGCAGGCTCTGTTCAGTGAAGACTATTAGCCCCCTTGTGTACACATTAAGTTTTATTGTAACAAAGCAACTTGTACACTTTTTTAACGTTTAAAACTGAGCATCTTTCTTTTTTCCAGTGAAACAAAAAAAAAGTTGAAAAAAAAACCCAAAACAAGGAACGAAATTACAGTAGAGAATGTAAATTCCAAATAAGATCCTACGGGGGGTTTGCTGATTCTCCGTCAAGTGGAAGGGCTGAACTGTAATCATTAGGAGAGAATTTAATTAATTTTTTTTCATTTTAAAGTGTCGTCTTAAACTGCAAAGATGTTTGTTAAACATCACGATTAAACATGCCAAAAGGAGAAGAAGCCATGTTTTGTCAAAATGCCCATTTAACCCACCCCAACATCTGAAACCCACCCCTTGCTTACCCTGTCTATAACCCCCCCCATATTTTTTTTTTTAGCTTTTTTCATTTTTTTTAAACAAGAGAAATAGACAGATACATGTTGGTAAATGCTAACTGTCCATATTCACATAAGAGACACAGTGTAATCTCTGAACCCAATCAATATACAGAGAGAGAAGGAAAAAGCTAGATTCTATGCACTACCACACAGGGGGGCCTAGCACTCCGCAGCCTCCGGCAGGAGCAGACGGTTCTCGTTCTTCCCCACAGAACACAGTGCGCTGATGCCACTGACAGTTTTTTTTTCTTCTTTTTTTTTTTTCGTTTCAAAAACAGGGATTAAAAAAATTGAAATGGGTCGAGATTCTCTTCCACTGTATTCTGCTCAAGATATTTTTCTCCAAAATTATTTGTGAACCATGGTGAAGAGAAGAAAGAAAAGACCTCGGGAGAACAATGCGACTGAGCACAAGAGGGCGGGCGGGGGGGATGGAAGGGGGGAAGGAATAAGACAGCAATTTGCTCCCAGGGACTGGTGGAGGGAAAAGGGAAGGTGGGACTGTGGTTGGAATCTGTCAGTGTTCAGTCGTCATCTCCTTCATCCTCCTGTGGAAAGAAAACCAACACTTTCAAATAAATGGTTGGTTAAGTAATGGTTAAATAAACCACCCGCTTGTCACGTTTCCTTTGCTTTACACTCTTGTGGCCCGTCAAACCAGGGAAGCAAGCAGCAATAAGGGGGTTAGTTTGAACAAACTTAATCTAAGGCTCTTATTACTGAGGCATGCTTAGCGCTGTTCCATTTGGGGATTGTGAATCCTATTAATGGCTCTGGGGTCCTAGTCTGAAGTTCTTTTAGGCTGTAGTGGTACAGGCACTGCCAACAAATAGATTACACTAAAAGATGAACCTCAACTTGAAATGACCACCACCCACTAAGAGAGAGAAAAAAATATTAACACCACTGTTCTATTTTGACCGGAGGCAATTTTCAAGAGGAAAAATCAACGTTCCTTTTAGCTAAATAGGGTGAGGAGTGGGCTTTGGCTGTGCAAACGAATGAAGGGAGAGGCTCCTTTTGGTGCCTTTGGGCCAAGCACGAAAGGAGGTCCTGTGGAGCAGGGTTTCCTGACCTCAGCAACTTTAAAGGTGTGCGGACTTCAACTCCCAGAATTCTCCAGCCAGGCTCTGGAGCATAATATGACCTAAGTAAAATAGCAGGTTACACCACGTACAGGAGAAAAACCATTAACTGGTGCTTATGCAACTTGCCCAGTGGCATTTCTCCCCTATATTGGTAGCAATACATCAGTTCATGGCAATGAAAGAAACGTTTCCTTCCAAATCAATTCGTGTGCCATCAATAAGCTAATTGTGCTAAGCCAATCCTGTATATATACTTTGAATTACAGGGGAATTTACCAGCAAAAATCAAGCCTCCTGCTGGCTGACACGAAGGCGAGTTATACAAGTTGCAATTGTAACTACAGCAGCGGCCGAATTCGAACTCCTAATCAGCCAAAGCAGTGGTATATGGTGGAAGTATTCCGCCCAGGGAATCTCCAAAGACTAGTTCTGTTCTGAGCTTAAAGTTCAGGGCAACACAAGGTCACTAACTGCCATCCCAAGAGGGAAATCTTAGAGCTCTAACCTCTCCTTCTTCTCCCTCATCATCATCTTCATCTTCCTCACCCTCATCTTCATCACCTTCCTCATCGATGTCCTCCAAGCCTTCCTCCTCTTCGTCGTCGTCATCGTCCTCCTCTCCCTCACCTTCTTCATCATCCATATCAGGTACCTGGTTGGGCAGAAACAGAGTTAGCAAAGGGCCCCCTGCGCCTTAGACAGCCGCGCAACCGGCGGGCGGGTCTTCCCGGCGGACGCTCACCAAGTAGTACTGCAGTGGATTTGGCCAGATGTCGTCCTTGATGACCTCCCCCAGTTCATCGGCGCCCGCATCAGAGTGGTCGGTGAACCAGGTGAAGAAGCTCTCCGGTTCTTCATGCTGCCTCTTTCTGCTGGCCTTGTTCTGCGTCTGGCTGGAGCGCTTTGTCAGGTCCTTGGGTCCGGAAAACGGGGAAAGATTAACAACCCCTCCCATCCGCCTGTTTTCTGCCACAACTGCTTCGGTGTCAATTTACAACCCGATTTGTTATTAAAAAGTTAGCAATTATGTAACTCCCCCCCTCCCCCAACACAGCAGATCCATTTGATGTTTCTGCTACAATTTGGAAGTTGAGCTCATCTGCCTCGCTTCCTTTGACCGTCTATCGTGGCACAGAAGTCAATAACTGTGAAGGAAGGAAAGCAGAGCTTCGTGCTGGGAATGGCGGACGACAATTACAAATATTGCAGCCAGTTACAATTCAAGCGTTATGGAAGGAGCAACTGCAGGCAGACACGACCTGCAAGTTATTTCTCTCACCGTGAATTTAAAGGAAAAAAAAATCACAAATATTGAATGACCCCAAAGGAAGTCAACATAAAGCTTAAAAACAGTCCCTGGACAAACCAATTCAGTTCCAATTTTTCACACTTATCATTTCCATTGGCCTGTAGCAGACTGATCATGGCTTCCGACTGAGACCCTCCCTTTCATGTTATAGGGTGGGATTCCACCTGACTTGCTGCCGAGAATTGTAAGGAACGACCCCCAATGGCTTATTCCGTGTAGTAAAAGATACGATAGTAAAAGAGTCTGGGAACACTTTTTCCAACTCTACACGTTTTATTAAAAGCCATCAGCTTTCGTGAACTTCTGCTACCACTCCCCCTTTTTTTTAACTATTACATATGATGATTTTATACTTAATGGAGTTAATTACCTTCCCAGATTTCCATTTGATTTCACTGGACTTGGATGAGGGGTCTCCACTTTCGTTCAGATGAAACTCTTTGGAGAGCATCTTGTTTTCAAAATAGGGATTCTCATCAAAATACTGCATTTAAAGGAACAAAAATAGAAACACTGAAATTTACACATTGCGTGTACGTAGCGTGATTTCTAAATTGCTTACCATCCATACATTAAGCTTATGCACGTTTCCCCTGCACAACTCAAGTGTAGATTGTTCCAACCACCACCACCCCGCCCCCCAATCACCAACAAGCACCTCAAAAGGGTTGTAAACGCATCCTATGGAGGATATCTTGAGACATGCTACGTAGAAAATGTATTCCAAACAGCATTTTAAAAAAAAATTACACAACTGGAAAAAAGTGTAAAAATGGTGCCGTACGCCTGTACTTACAAAATCTATTCTGTAACCTGATTTGATGTCCTCAAACTCTGTCACCTCAACTCTGATCAAATAATGCAATGCCTCTTCATCTTCCTCTCCCAGCAGTGCAGATACTAAAGCAGGAAGATGAAATTTATGTTACAAATAGTTTCATAGGAAGCCACTTTCTCATTAATCACATCTATTTCTCTCTCAAATGTACGCTTCCCTACTAAATTTCTACATTAAGTGTTCTAAAATGCTAAATTTAACAGGGAATTAGGATGAACAATACTAGGCACGTTCACTGCTTTATTTATAAAAATAATAATGCAGGGATTAAAAAAAATCTAAAATCTAATCAAAAATAGGAAGTAACTCAATGACTTTTGCATTTTAAAACTTTCATTTTGTATGTGATATGAAAGATTACAAGTCACTTAAAAATTGTTTTGTAAGTTTCCAGGTAAAAATACATAAAATAACTTTGCTTACCTTGTGGGTGGTTGACAAATGTTGTAACCCAAAAGTTGGGGATTTTGGCGATCAATTCTGACCTTTTCTGGAAGAATGGTTGGCGGAGTTTGTTGTATTTCTGTTCTACTTTCAAAATTTCCTCACTGGCTTGTTCGTTCAGTCTGAACACAAGATTTAAACACGTGTAAAAACCTTTATGCAGTACTTAAATCTGGAGTACTAAGCAGGTTTTAACCCAACATGGAACCTTTCACATAGCGAAATGCCAAATCCACACTTTCATCATAAAATGTAACATTTATCAAAGACAGATTTTGTTTTGGCCTTAGGTAGAAAATTTCAGCTGAAAAGGTCCAGCGCACAAAAGAAATAAATTGAGCATTAAATAGTTTTAATTGTTCTGCATGAGAGCTCTTGTTTTGCAGAAATAATGTTACAATTTATGTCAAATCCTCAAAACATTGGGAGGAAAACTGAAACAGGCAAATTGTGTTACATTGTAAAAAAGGGACTTTTCTCAACAAATTCCAAGCAAAGGTTCAAGTTCAATATACTGAAATTCTTTATATTAAAAACCATCTCCTTATGACATCGTATCAAGCTAATTATGAAATCAGGAAAAAATATTTACAATACAATCCTTTTACAGGATGGCAAACTAACCACAAAACAGATTTAAAAGCATAGTTTACCTGTCTATTTCATTCTGTACTTCATCAATATGTTCAATCGCTTCCTGCTGCTCTTTGTCTGGGGGGTGGGAGAAATAAAAGTTTATTGAAGCCCCTACAAAAAGGATCAAACTGGGGACAAGGCAATGTTTTGAAAACATCACACATTGCGTCAAGCCCCCAGACCTTCCGCTAAGTGTTCATAAGGGCTGAAATCCGGCCCCCTTAAAACAGATACAACCGCCCCCTCCCTGCAGGAAGGGAAGCCCCTGCATCTGGAGCAAGCGCTTAGCTTAAGGCCGTCCACGTTGCCCCCGCCCACAAATCCGCTGAGGGGGGCATGCAAGAAGGGGATCCATCCCTTCCCCTCGGCCTAGCAACCTGACCACGTGACTCTGGACCAGCCCCTTCCTCCCAAGCCCAGCCCACCTCGCAGGGTAGTTGTGCCGGGAAAAAAAGGAGGCAGGATGCTCAGGCCAGCCCCCGGCCTCGAATAAAAAGGCGGGATGCTGAAATCTTATCCCAGGGGGCATAAAAAAGGCCAAATACACTCCAGAGAACATCTGGCTGTGCCCTGAGCCCTAAGAGGAACCGCCCCGCGCTTCTGCTTCCGGTCCATCCGCCTCCCCCCTCGCGGGAGCAAAACCCCCCCCCCCGCCCCAAGGATGAAACCAGCCGCATCGAATGGCGGGAAAAAGCCCCCTCCCCCACCCTAACAAAGTTCCCCCCCCGATCCGCTGCAGCAGCAGCTCCTGCAGCCAGAAGGCGCCCCCCCTCTTCCTCCCCCCGGGGGGGTGATGTTGGGAGAAATAACCCCTTTCCTCCCTCCCCCCCCGCCAAGCCACCTGCCGGCCCCCAAGCCCCCCCCGGCACGTGCGCCCCTCGCGGGGGGGTCGGGGGCGCCTGATGGGGGCGCCCCCCCAGCCCCGGCAGGCGGGGGGGCTGGCACGTGGCGCCCCCGGAGAGCGCGGCCCCCGGCCATGCGGCGAGCGCAGCCATCATGGCGGCCCGATCGGCGAAGGGGGGCGGGAGGAGGGAGGGAAGGAGGGAGGGAGCGGCGCCATCGGGCCGGCCGGGCCTCGCTGGGCGGCAGACAAAAGGGGCGCCGAAGATGGCCTCCTCCTCCTCCTCCTCGGGCCGAGCCAGCGATCGGCGGGCCAGGCCGCACATCCGGCCTCCTCCTCCTCCTCCTGCAGCCCGCCGCCGTTCGCGCCTCCGGGGAAGATGGCGGCCGCGCAGAGGGAAGCAGGCGGCAAGGGAGGCGGCAGGCCCCGCCCGCGCCTACCGGAGATCTCGTCGGCCCCGTCGTGGTTGGAGTTGAGCTCCTTCTTGGTGACTTTGGCCGCCGGCGCCGACATGTTGAGGGAGGAGGGAGCGCGGAGCCTCGCCTCGCCTCAGACCGGCCTGGCCCGGCCGCCGCGCTCCTGCCGCCGCCGCCGCCGCGCTCTCCCCGGCTCTCGCTCGCCGGCTCTCGGCCGCGCTCCGCCCGCTGGCCCGCAAGGCCGCGCTTCGACCGAGGCGGCGGTGGGTGGCCGAGCCCGGGTCGCCTCACGCGATGACCGCCGCCGCCGCCGCCTCCTCAGGCTCCTCCAGGCGAGGGGCGAGCGCTGCGCAGGCGCAGAGAAGTGCTTTCTCTCCTCGCCCTCGCGCGGCCGCCAGCAGACTGAAGGCGCGCACGGCGACTGCGCAGAGCAAGGCCCGACTCGGCCGCTTCTCCCGCCCCCTGAGACGCGCAGGCGCAGAGGCGGCCCCTCCCGGACGCTGGGCGACGGCGAGGGGGGCACCGCGCACGCGCGGCCGGCCTCTTCTCCGCGGCGCGCGAAGGCCCGCGGGGGAGCGCGCAGGCGCGCGCGGGGCCTGTAAGCACTCTCCCCAATCGGGTGGCAGCAGGAGAGAGGATGAAGTCGAGCCAAGCCGCATGCGCGGCTGAGAGACGGAGAGAGAAAAAGAGAGGGAGAAAGAGAAAGACGTCAACGCGGCTCTCTCGTTCCCGCCCTCCGCCTGTCGGCCTTCTGCGCAAGCGCACGGCCGCCTTCCCCCCCCCGAGTAATGGAATAAAGAGGTCAAGTGGCCCTGCTCGAGAAGAAAAGCGTTCTGCGCAAGCGCGGTGGCGCGGCTTCTCCCCCCCTCCCTTCTTGAAACGCGCTTTTTTTTTCTTCCAGCGGGAGATGTTTTGAGTGATGGGGCGGAGCTGAGGGCGGAGAGCCCGCCCCTCTCCGCTCTGGATTGGTAGCCGAGGGTTACAATAGGCAGCGCAGAGGCTGGGAATGGGCGGAGCGATCTGGCTCTATCTAGTCTGATGCCCGCGGGGGCGAGCGAAAAGTAGGGCGGCGGGTGCGCATGCGTAGGCTGCTGCGCGCGGGAGTTTCCTGCCCTTTTGTGCGCTGGGAGGGGGGGGCTCTTCAGGTTGCTTTGGGGCTGTTGCATGCATGGCACATGTTGCACATTACACGCCTCCGGCCTTTCCTGCAAATAACACACGCTGGTGCAGAAAGGCTCCCCTTTCCAAACTGGGGGGGGATGCAATTGGAGAGCAAGTGCCCCCCCCGTTCAGGCATGCCCTTGCAAGGGAAAGCAAAGCATGCCCATAACTGCAGCCCCCCCTTTTCCCCAGGTGCCTGGGGGCTGCAAGGAAATGCTGGAGAAAATGCAAATTTTTCGAGCTTCGCAATCATTAAACCAATCTTTCCCCCCTAAAGGCAGAGCAGAATCAAGACTTTAGTGGGTGCCAATTTACTTGGGGCAGACCCCAAACAGCCCCCTTCTTTTAATTCCCAAGAGGCAGAATCGGAAGAGTTGAAAGAGACTATGGAGGTCTTCCAGGTAGTCCAACCCCCTTCCCCAGAAGGAGACCCTATACCACCATTTCAGACAAAAGTTAGGATCTTTAACATTCCCTGAGGCAGGACTGGCTGAGGTGGGGAACCCGGGCTGGGTCTGGTAAAGCAAAACTCTCAGGCCATCAGTTTAAAAACTCTTCTGTATTTTACAACAGAAATAACTTAAGAGGAGAAACCAACATCTCGAGAAAGAGCTCGCGTGCAAACGAAGCCCGAGCCGTTTCCGAAGCTCTGCATGTACGGACGAGGCTGTGCTATTTTTTCCAATTGTTGGATTCCTAATTGCAAACGCCTTTTCCAGTTATAACGACGGATCATTTTCTGATTTTCTTTTTTTTTAATAAAAACACTTGAAAGAAAAGGAAACGGCCTCTCATTCAACCGTCTCCTACTACACCTAAAAACAGAGAAACGGCGCAGGGCGTAAGCCAAAAGTGGAACCAAACTGAAAGTCTGTAACACGTCAATCCAAAGACTCAAAAGGAAAAAGAAAACACGCGTCGGGCTCGGCCGGCCATCGGCGTCCCGGGTTCGTTCTGGGATCGGAGCAAAGCGGCAAACCCAACAGGGCGGAGCGGAGATGGCCGGAGCCCTCTAGGTGCGATTCAACGTCTGGAAGATTCGGGAGATCTGTAACATGACCGGCCCGGTTTCCGGGTCGTTCATCCACTGCGTGCTGTTCAAGGGGTTTTCCAGCATGTCTTCAAAAGCTGCCGGAGAAAAGAGAGAGGATGGAGGCAGTGCTGCAAAGGGTTATAAATGCGAGCTGATCGCCCACCACGCACGTGCAACCAGTAAAGTTTCTGTTACTTTAATCAAGTGTTTCCCAACCTTCACAATTTTTAAGATGCGTGGACTTCCAGCTCCCAGAATTCTCCAGCAGCACGGGGAATTCTGGGAGTTGAAATTGCAAGAGAAATCTGGATTATAATGCAAGCATTCCTACCTCCCTCATCTCCTCAGCCTGCATCCAATTCCTGGGAAGCCCTGGGACTTACCAAGTAGAGTTTTAGGGTTTGTCAGCCCCAACTGCACCACGGGGTTTTCTAAGATGGCTTGGAAAAGAGGGCTGGCAGGGTCGATCCCCTTGTCTAAATCTTCGGGGGTCGGCTTCCGGTCGCCCAGCAGCCACTCGCACTGAGTGGAGGAAATAAAGACAAAGAATGACCCCTTTGCACCCCTTCAGGTGCCACGTGAGAAGAAGAAGGGTGAGCAACTCCAGGGCAACTGAGTCTGTCGTTTATACTTCTGTAAGTGCCTCGTTTGGCACGGCTACCAAACAGGACAGCTAAACACTTCAACGGATAGTTAAGACAGCAGAAAAAAACAATTGCAAGCAGCCTGCTTTCCATAGAAGACCTGTATATTGTGTGGGTCAGAATGAGGGGTGAGGAAATAGCCACAGACCCCTCGTATCCTAGACATAAACAGTTTCAACTCCTCTCCCTGGGACTCCACTATAGGGCATCACACACTTCTAGGTTGGGGCTCTCTTTAATAAGTTTCCACCAGTTACTTCTCGTCCTGCCTTCAGGGGCTTTGGAGATTAGGTCAACCCCCTTTTCTCTGTGACAGTCCCTCAAATATTGGAAGAAGCTATCACATCCCCCATGGATTTAAGCCCCCTGGATAGGCAGCCTGTAAGAAGGCAGCCAACCCTGCAGAAGTTGCGAGAGACTCACAGCGGCGTTTTGCTGGTTGTTGTTGACCCTGAGGGCGTCCACCACTTCTTTCTCGTCAAAGCCCATCTCCATTAAGGCCGCCACTGCCTGAAAAAGAACCATGGAAATGCTTACACTGGTTGCCCAACTAAATCCATTTCTTGCATCCCATTCCTGGACCCCCAAGGCCAGTGGCTACTTTTGGATGGAGCAAAGACATGCACGGCTCCCATAAAATAACGGGGGGGGTGGCTGTTTTAGGGGGAGAGGAATTCAAAACAGGCCATCAGCTGGTGGGAAAATGGGATTACAGATGAGCAGGTTACTGGCAGGAGACACCAAATGGCCAGCCTTTGGCTCCTTACACCACTCTGGCTCCAGCAGAAATAAAAAATAACATTTTAAAAGCTGGAGGCTTTCTCCACTAGATACGCCACGTGGGTAGGGAGTTCTGGGGAGGACATTTAATTCCTTCTCTGGAGCGAGAACAAAAACAAACCAGTTGGGAAAAGTCTTTTTTATGTCGTTGGGAATGAATGAGAACAGGGCAGGAACGGCTGAGAGAGGGGTGGGGGTGGGGGCTCCTCCACCAGCTGTCCTGAAAAATTAATACAGGTAATGTTCGAGGTATGACTGTTAATTGAGCCGGGCCACAACAGTTGTAATGTGGGGCACCGTGTGACCGGCCCCAATTTTACGACTTTTTTTTTTTTTTGCAGCGGTCATTAAAGCGAACGTATCGTTCATGGCAGGCCGGTTTTTCCCAGAAACTGGAAGTAAAAAAGCTTTACAGCCACAAGGATTGTAAGCTGAGGACGGCCAAGGCAGGAGACGGGCTCCCCGGAGCAGTTCCGGACGGCGAGTATCCCGGGGTGTGTGTGTGTGCAAACGGGCCGGCAAGCGGAAAAACCCGGAGCAGGGAGAATACCCGTGGATCCGGACGAAACTCTCGTTTCCTTCGTATCTTCTTAAATATTTCCGTCAGCTCGTCTCTGGGCTCCTCCAGGGCGGCTGCTGAGCCGGCCCCGTTGACCGCCGGGGGGAGGGCAGGCCCCGCTTCTTCAGCTGCGCTTTCCACGGGGACGTGGCCGGGCATGGGAGCGTCAGCCGTGGGGTCGTCTGCATGCTCAATGAGCCACTCCATGGCCTGAGTCACGGACATGCTGCAGGGCGAAGGACACACGTCAATACACGGAATAATCAATAATAATAGATAACCAGGATAATAATATGCAACAGAGACGAATTCCTTGTGTGTCCAATCACACTTGGCCAATAAAAAAATCAATTCAATTCTATCTTCTGTTTCTCTTCTCTTCTTCTTGGAGGTCTTCTAATCCACCCGCCCCCCCCCCGCAGGAGACCTTTTTCACAACACGCTCATTGCAATTGTGGAAAGAGAAGCACGTTGGCCCGATTCCTGACCCAGGAATTGGGGGGGGGGTGTTGTTGGCAGAGACACACACCCAGGACGACGTCATGGGGGAACTGGGCACTGCCCTGTTCCGTGTTCTATGCCCTGACGTGAGCCCAACGGTGCCCCCCCCCCCGGTGCCACCTACTGGCTGAGGCGGAGGGCTTTGATGGCTCTGCTCTCAGGAAAGCCCATTTCGGTCAGCTGGCGCAGAGCAATCTCGTCCACTCGGTCATCCTCGTCTTCATCCAACATGGCTGGGGAAAGAAAAAGGGCCGGGTAAGGACGGGCTGGATTCTGTAGGTTGTCTCTGTCTAGCAACCATTCAGGGAGTCCTCAGCTTACAACCATTCATTGAACAATCACTCGATACTGAACGGTTCGTTTAGTGGCCATTCAAACTTAAAAACAGCCCTGAAAAAAAGGGACTTATGACCATTTTTCACTGCATCTGTGGTCACGTGAGCAAAATATGGCAAGGACTTTTCTTGGGACTTTGGGCCAATCACCCAGAGACGGTGAGTTTTGGTTCTGCCTTAGGAATGAAAGCTGGCTGAGTGGCTTTGGGACAGATTCTCTCTCTCTCTCAGCCCAGCCCACCTCACAGGGTTGTTCTGGGGAAAATAGGAGGAGGAGGAGGAAGGTGTGTTGGATATATTTGCCAACTTGAGTTATTTATGAGAATAATAAAGGCAGGATGCCAATCAATAAATATTCCCCCCCCCCCCCCCGCACCGTTTGCCTTCTTGAAGAGCTCGACAGCATCCGGGTTCAAGGCTAAGAGTTTCTGGGCCACTTCGATGAGCGAGACCAAGATTTTCCGAAGCTCCGTCTGAAACTAGAAGGAAGAAGAAATCAACACGTCTAAAGACGCTTCCCCCAAATCCCCCTTTCCTTTCCTTTCCTTTCCTTCTTTCCTTTCCTTGGCACTCTGCCATTAGCCCTGACTTTTGGCAGAAGAATTAATTTCAGTTTAGTTGATTTTTTCAATGCACGGTATTCCTCCCCCCCCCCTTTTTTTTTTTTTGCTTTAGTTTGCCAGGGCCCTTGAGACTCTCAAAAACAATTATTTGCCTTTTGAAAACCACCACTGGGCCTGGGCGTTTTATTACAATTCTTCTATGGATACACATTTCTAAAACTGCCCGTTTTGCGGCTACCTTGACATTTATGGCTCCCGCTTCTAAGAGAGGGATTCTCAGCCATGCTCAAGGCTCACCCTTCACCCACCCACCCCACAATGCCTGCTGTCTTTAAGAGCTCAATTAGAGCTGAAATGAAATTAGCGCCTTGACCAACGACAAGGACGTGGGGTGGATTTGTTCACTGGCCTGGTTCCAGATTGTGATTCACAGGGATTATCACCCTGCCCGAGCTGTCAATTCTCTTTTAAGGAAGCGTCCAGATTGGCAATACGGGGAGTCCTCAACTTACAACTGAGTCCAAAACTTTATGTTGCTAAGCGAGACAGTTGTTGAATGTGTCGTGGCGGTTGTTAAGTCACCCCCCCTTCCATCCCCCCATGCAACTGGCTTGATTTTAGGACCTTTTGTGTGACGGTCGAATCCCTAAGGATTTTTGGGGGGGGCTGGAAAAAAAACCCCATCAGAAATGTTCTTACGCAGCTGGCTGTAAAGTCAAGCCATTTCTGAGTGCCTGTAAAACAGTCATGGAGTGTGTCAGGGGGTGTTGCTGTCACAACTGGATCATAGGTAACTTTTGGGACCCATCGTAACTTTGAACAATTGCTAAGCGGCCAGTCATAAGACAAGGACTACCTGTATTCCAATACATCTTCTTCACCTGCAGCTGAACAAAAGCAAGGGCGGCTGCACAAAGAACGGGACTGCCTCCTCCCACTGTGGTTCCCCCTCCCTGAGACTATTATGGGATGGCCAGACAGCCCTGTTGGGGCTGGAGAGAACCGGGCTGAGCGGCAGCCTCCCGCCCCCCCCCCCCGGAGAAGCCAAGCACTCACGTCTCTCATGTTGTGGTGGGCCACGCTCCGATCCACGCTGTGGGAGGGGAGGCTGGTGGTGGCTTTCAGGATTGCCTCCTTGTCGGGTGCCTTCGGCTCCTGCTTCCGCTGGACGGGAAAGGAATCAATGTTCAGACAACCCCTTGGCTCCAAACATCAGCCCTTTGACTGTTGACCGCTACTTACTCTGGCTGCCCCAAAGGACAACTACGCTTATTTTAAAGATGGGAGGCCCGCCTTATATTCGTTCGTTTGTTTATCTGTCTCCTGCCTTTATTATTTTTGAAATAATTCAAGGTGGCGAACATATCTAATGTACCTTCCTCCTCCTCTTTTTCCCATCACAACAACCCTGTGAGGTGGGTTGGGCTGAGAGGGACCGGCCCAAAGTCACCCAGCCGGCTTTCTTGGCTAAGGTGGGACTAGAACTCCCAGTCACCTGGCGATTGGCCCAAAGTCACCCAGCCGGCTTTCATGACAAAAGCTCATTTTTGCCCAAGTCTCACATAGTAAAGAATCCAGGCTGGTGATGTGACCCAGGGATGAGAAGAGGGAGCAGGTGCCAAAGTGCAGCTTGACGCACAAAGGCCGAGAGTCTTTCCGCATCCCGGCCCTCGGGACTCACCTTTTCCTCGGCAGAGACGTCGGCCATCTTTGGAGGCGCTGGGGGGGCCCTTTTCTTCACCAGGACCAGAACATCTAAGGAGACGAGAAGGAAATAAAGGGAATGAGATGTCACGGCTGGCTTCATTTTCTGCTTTAATAGGATGAAAAAAGTTGGAGGAAGGGGAAAAAACAACAACACAATGTCTTGCCCAGTGCCAAAAGGATCAAAGAATTAACTTTCTGCCTTTCAGAGTTGGCTTTTCTGAACGCCGTGTGACCCCCAGCCGCTCCCTCACCTCGATCCTGAATGTTTTCCTCCGATACCGTCTTGGTGTCACTCAGCACCTTCTCCGAAGCGGCGTGGATGAGTTTGTGGTGCGTCACACATTTCGGGTCCTCGAGGCTGCCTGGCAAGCACTGGGGAGGGGGAAAGGGAGGGGAGGAAGAGCAGGGAAGAGAGTGAACCTTTTAAAGCAGCCTCGTCCTCCTCGTCCGTATGCTTCCTGGGCAAAACAGCCCCTTCTGGGGAAATGTAAAAAACTGGATGGAGAGACAGGATATGGAGGGCTCAAGAGGAGAAGAATGAAAATTACAGGATACATGCAGGTAGTCCTCAACCTATGACCATAATGGAGCCCAACATTTCTGTGGCTAAGCCAGACAGTTTTTAAGTGAATCACTGCAGTTGTTAGTGACACGGTTGTTAAATGAATTTGGCTTCTCCCACTAACTTCGCTTGTCAGAGGGTCTTGTTTGCCTTTTTTTGCACTTAACGACTGAATGATTCGCTTACCTGCAGTAATTCACTTAACAACCATGGGGAAAACATTGTGAAATTGGGCACGACGCACTAAAGAACTAGCTTGTTTTAACAACGGACATTCTGATGCCAACTGTGGTTGTAAATTGAGGATTACTTGTACAGACTGAGCAGAGAAATAATGGGAATTTCTACACATCTATGAGGTTCCTATAGAGCTGAACTGCCTTCCATAACTATGACTTTTTTCTGCGATGTCAGGGCTGGTTTATTTTTATATTCCCCCGCAATGACCTTTTGCAGGCGACAGGAGATGTTATCAGCTGATCCCAAACATAAGGCTTGCCACTCTAGGTAAATGTCTGAGTTAATATCCCTTGCAGCATCCAGATTGGCTGTCTTAAAACTAGAGGCAGAACAGTCATTCGCTAAAATATTGTTCATTTGGAAACCTGTGCCTGTTTCCAAAAGAAAAAAAAAATTAAAATGGAAATGCAAAAAGCTTTCCCTCTTTTCTTAAAATAAAGTGGGCAGATTACCAAAATGAAACCAAAGATTCATTTGGTGTCCCCCAAAAGTTCACCTTACACTCATATCGGCCCATTTTAGGGGTGGTGTTTCCAATGTTTTGAGTCACAGAAGGAAATCATCCAAATACTATACAGCGTGAGCTTGTTTTTAAAACACTTGTATTTTTGCATATGAATATGCAAACTACGCAAAAATTAAATGCACATTTTTTTTCTTTATGGAAAGCATCTGTTTTGGGATATTTCAGTCCTGAAATCTTCTCCCAGTCTTCATTTCCAAAAATAACTTTGAAATGCAAAGTCAGGGTTGGCTCAGGACACATCTGTGTGACTGTTAAACAAGCCAGTTTCTTTCTTTTTTTTTTCTCACAAAGGAAGGGAAAATTGACCTGAATAGACACTCTAGATATGCCCTGGAGATTCCCACCAGGTCCCTAAAGTTTTTTCTGCTGATACTGCCTTTTAAACTTGGTTACTGCAAACATTTTCTTGGGTGTAAACAGCAACTGGGGAGACCAGTTGCTTTCAAGATTAGCTCACCCCACCCTACATTAAGGTGCCACTGAAACACTTCCTCCCCTGCCCAATTTTTTAAACAACCAGTTTAAGCTTCAAAACACTCTAGTGCTCAAGTATATGGTCCTCAGTGAGGGTCCTGCAAACCAATAGAGGTGGCCTAGAAGGGGTGAGAATTGTAGTCTAGCCAGAGGATTATGGGCACTGCCTTCCAGCAGACTGGAAGCACTACCTTCTGCCCGGCTGGGGATGATAGGAGCTGAAGCCCCTGACCTCCAGAGGGCCAGCAGGTCTGGAAATAAACTGTGCTGACTGGGAACCACGGAGGCTGTAGTCAATCCGTCTGGCTCGTTATGATGGGCTATGTAATCCACCCCCCCCCCCGATCAGGAGCTCCACAGGGAGGTGGGCCATAGCGCCGGCTGACGATGATGAGCACTGTGGACAATGCCCTCTAAAGGGCATGAGGAGGTGCAGGGGTCAAATATGATGGGCTATGTAGTGCATCACTCTGACACAAGTCCCAAGTGTGCGTAGGCAATAGTGCCGATTGAGGACGATGGGCACTGGCGTCACCCTCTCTAAAAGGGCTCGGCAGCTCAGGAGGCCGCACTGGCCAAATGAGATGGGCTATGTAGTCCACCCCCTCTGCCAGGAGCCCCAGGTGGGGGCCGACCTAGCCAGGCCGGCTGAGGACGATGGGCACCCTAGCCAGCCCCTTCTGAAGGGCGGCCCGACGCAGTCCGGCCCCTCGGCCGTGGGGCGGCTCCGGCTGCGGACGAGGGGCGCTGTAGTCCCCCCGGGGGCTTACGTGCTTGAGGCAGCGCTCCTTGAGGCGCTCGATGGCCGTGTCCTCCGGGACCTCCTCCAGCCACTCGGCGCCGTCCAGCGCGCAGATGCGCAGCCGCAGCACCTTCGCCGCGAAGATCTTCTCCTCCTGCACGAACATCGCCGCCTCCGCCGCCGCCGCCGCCTCAGGGCCCGCGGCCCGGCCCGGCCCGGCCCCACCGACTGTCCCCCGCGCCGGAAATGGGCGGGCCGCGCGGCACGCCGGGAGTTGCAGTCCCGCCGCGGAGGCCTCCGGCGTCCCGCCCCTTCCGCTCTGCCGGCTGGCCGCGTGGGCCCGGAGAGAGCGAGAGGCGGCCGCGCCGTTCCTAGACTGGGGCTCCTTCGCCCCTTTGCTGCCCCCGGCGCCCGCGGAGGGAATTGCAGCCTCGTAGCGCCTGTGTGTCCGGCGTGTGGTCGCCGGATCCCCAAAACTGGGGTTCAGTCTTGGCTCCCCCGTAAAGCCGCCGCCCCCCGCCCAAGTCTTTCCCGTGCATCTCATTTCTGCTTTTCTTCTCCGGGCAAGGAAAGGCGTTCAGCCATTGCATCGCACCTCTGGCTTGCAGGCGAAGGGCTGCCCTGGCAAGGCGGGAGCTGCCGTTGCTTTTCCTGGCGCCCGTCCGCGTCCAAGCGGGGAAACGGGGTTAGTCCAGTAACCCAGTTAGGTCTGCTGGGGAGCTGCCCGCCCGTGCGGAGATGACTTTTGCACGACGGGCGCCCCATCGCGCCTCCCATTCTGCAATGTTGGGGTCCCAACCCATACACGTTTAATAGTCACTGTGGGCCAGTCACCAGGAGAAGGGAGTTCTAGTTTCGCCTTGGGCGTGAAAGCCAGCTGGGTGACTTTGGACCAGCCCCCCAGTCTCAGCCCAACCCACCTTACAGGGTTGCTGTTGTGGGGAAAATAGGAGGGGGAAGGAGCATTAGGGATGTTCGCTGCCTTGGGTAAATTTATAAAAATAATAAAGGCAGGACAAACATACAATAACAAACAATTGCTATTCAAATGGGGACTAAAAGCTGGCAATACTTCATCCCAAGCTTTAATTAATTTATCAAATTTATTTGCTGCCCATCTCATGATTCAGGCGACTCTGAGGGGCTTTTGAAGGCACTGGGAAAGAATGGGAACCAGAGGCGTAATTTTCAACATACTTTATTATTTTGTAAATGTGAATTTTACAAAGCATTTTCTCATTCATTATCACATTTTTTTTTTAATGGATTTTTTTTCTTTACGGTATATGAAATAGGTCTGACCACACTCTGAACTCCTATTAGAGCCAAGGGATGACTTTAAACCTTGCTTTAGAACTTGGATGCAGCTACGGTTTAATAGATCATCAATCAAGGCTTAACGTAACAGTCTTGAGCTAGATATGAGAGAAATGGCACGTAAACAACCAACAGAAAAGAAGTGAGTTAGCACAGCTGAAACGTAATTTTCGGCAGCACTGCAAAAACTTCCTTCTAAGCACTGGAATTATTATTAATTATTTTTATTATTAACAGTCATGAATTACAGTACTATTGGATACTTTGATACAGACTCTTTGAACATCGTTGTTCCCTTAAGACGCTTCTCTGACAATCGGCGAGATTGACACATTTTTGAGACTCAAGTGCCATCCAAAGGTTCAAGTCAAAAAATATCGACAGACTCACGCATAAACTTCTGTTTTTTTATCATTTCAGAACGCTCAAAAAAATAGTATTGCAAGGTTTGGCCCCCTCGCCCGCCCTTTCCCCCTCCCTCCCCCTCCCGGTTTCGGTCGCAAAAGTGCAAATAAGATGGAAAAAAAAAAAGAAGCAGATTTGAGCCTGGAAAGGTCTGGAGAAGTTTAGAAGCGCCAGTGAATTTTGCTTCTATCCTAGCAAAAAGATTGGCTGTTGGAAGATTTTGGCAGATTTGGATAAAAGGGGTTTTCACAGCAGCAACTACAGGAATGTGGACATTAAATGGATGTTTTCCCTTTTTTATGTTTTTTATTTGTATTTTGCATTTCTGGACCGCTCCCTCTCCCTCAAATGTTTTAATCTACTCCCCCAAAAGGAGCCTTAAATTCACGGCAACTATTAACAACTGCTGAACTAGCACTATTGGGTGAGATTTATACATCAGCTTGGAAGAATAGACCCCAAATGATCTCTCGTCGTTGGGAAGCTACAGCAGAAATGTGATGGTCTTTGGTCCAGCAAAGATGTCCTTGGGAAGGGTGCCACCTCTGTAGCACCTGGACATCTGGACCTGGCGCCTGTCCTGCAGAGGGCTCCATGCAACCAGTTTTGGACGGGGGGGGGGGTAATTTATCTAGAGAGGGGCAGGTCAGCAAAAAGTCTGCAAGAGGAGGCTGCAGAAATCAGTGCTAAGGGGCGAGAGCTACCATGGGTTTTTTTTTTGGGGGGGGGTGTTTGGCAGTCTTTAGAAGCGAGCCCCCTGACACCAGTGGGCCCTTCCCAGCTGCAAAGGTGGAGGGGTCCCTTCCTGTCTTTGAAACCACCTGGCAGGTAGGGAGGCTTCTCCTGTCTCGCTGGTCCCCAAAGGCTGCCAGACTTCTTTCCCCCCCACACCAGAAAGTGGGTGAGGAAAGCAGCAGGATTTTACATGCCCTGAGCTGCACTCGGAGGACATCAGAAGAAACGGGACGGGGAACAAAACTTTGTGCCAGTAAAGCTAAGGACGATGTACCGGTGTCTTTCTTAAGGCCACGTGGGGGGGGGGGGATAGAGCAGAAAAATACACTTTGGGGCCGTAGTTAGGTGCCAGTGGGGAAGGGGCAGATATTTTAAAGTGAGGTCAATTTGGAGCCAAGAGAGAACACGGAAAAACCGAAAAAGGCCCAAAGGAAGGAACTGCTTAGAGTGCTTGGCGGCGGCTGATGGGTTCTTTCCAAGGAAGGAATGGAAAGAAAGAAAGAAAAAGAAAGAAAGAAAGAAAGAAAGAAAGAAAGAAAGAAAGAAGAGAAAGGGGAGGATAGAAGGAGGGAGAAGGGAGGGAGGGAAGGAAGAAAAGGGAGGGAGGGAGGGAGGCAGGGAAGGAAGGAAGAGAGGGAAGGAAGGAAGGAGAAAGGATGGAGGAAAGAAAGGGAGAGAGGGAAGGAAGAAGAAGGGGAAGGAAGGGAAGAGAAGGGGAAGGAAAGGAAGATTTGGGTGTGTTTCTTTTAACATCCAGATCATTTCTACAGCAACTTAAGAGGAGAATTAAAAGCATTTCCCATCACACAAAGGAAATTAAACCAAAAAGAGAAACTGAAACAAATGACAATGTGCAGAATATGGCTTAATATCAACTTTGGAATGAAAATGAATTTCTGGAACCTTACGTTTTGCTTGGTCAAGAGCTTTGTGGTAGACCCCAGGGGGGGGGCTTCAGAGGATAGCCCCCTCTGCCCACCCCCATGGAATTAAAGACCACGGATTGGAGAGAAGGGCAACAGGAGACCCGCAAAACCCCCAAATTCCAGAAAATGGGAAGAAATCCTACAAGGATTCCCAATCGTGGCCATCGCTAAAGTCCATCCGAGTTTTCTTTTTACAGTCTTCTCTTCTTTAAAAAGGTGCTTGTTATAACTTTTCATATACATATATAATATTTATATATATATATATAATATAATATAATATACACAGGTAATATTGCTAACAGTCAAGCATTCAGAATAAAGGTGCAGACATACCATAAATACGTGTTTTTTTTTTCTCTTTTCCTAGGTTAAATCTACAGGGACGTCGTTCCCACCTCGA
>NW_015388300.1:70351-101937 GCF_001527695.2 Protobothrops mucrosquamatus
CCCTGCCTTAAAACTGTTCACATTGTCTTCAGGGTTTTTTTTTTTCCTTCTTTTCTTTTTTCTCTTTCCCCTCTTTCCTTCTTCTCCGAAAGTCAAAAGCCACCGAGAAAATCCAAGCCCGCCTCTTCCCACCCCCCCCAGCTCGCCCCCAAAAAGAAAGACATACATAAAATTGTGCTTGATACAAAAATATATTCGAACTGTGCAACGCGATGCTCTCTGCGGATCCTGTTCTGAGCCGTTCAAGTATTTGCTTTCGTCCTGCGACTTTTACCGGGGGGGGGGGACGGAGGGAGGGAACCAGGATGGATGGATGGATGGATGAGCCCCCCCTGGCTGGTTGCAAAAGAAGCTAAGCGCAGGTGGATTTGGCTAGGGAAAGGGAAAGGAAACCAGGAGGAGATCCCAGTATTGTCGGCTGGGCTGGGCCGGGCCATTTTTTTTTAAAAAAAAAAATTAATCCCTTATTGCTGCCAGGAAAATAAATCGAAAAGTCCTTGAAATCCCCAAGAGGAGACGGGCTGCCTCCTCCTTCACCTCCCTGAAGCTCAATGCCAAGCAAAGCAGCCATATTTGGAGGCTGTGTTGCCTACCACAACCGCAACCTTTTCAAAACGGAAGTCTTGCCACAAGCGGATTAGGTCTTCCCGTCGTCGTTTGGGAGAATGACCGAAGGGATTTTTTTTGGGGGGGGGGGGGAAATCCGGCTATTCCCCTAGGGTGCACAATCTCCAACGCAAAGCCAGCGATTCTTCCTTCCTCGCCTAAAGTTAGACTCAAATGCAATGGGGAAAAAAGTCCACACGAGCTACAGTCATCTCCTTGGCCAAATGGCATGCATTTCGCTATAAGTAGCTCCCCCATTCCCGGGAAAAAGAGCCAAGAAGCCTATGGTTCCCTCCCATACATCACCCCCACCCCCATAATGCACTCAACTCTCCATTTTGCCCTGAGCAACTAAGCAGGGCCGCTTCAGATTGAGGAGCCAAACAACTGCATTGCTTTCAAATCGCTTTATCCCAACCTTTCTCAATCTTGGCGGTCACTTTAAGATGTATAGACTTCAACTCCCAGAATTCTGTGCCGGCTGGGGAATTCTGGGAGTTGAAGTCCGCAGGTCTTACAGTGGCCAAGCTTAAAGTGCTCCGGGCAGAAAACCTAGACATCTCAAACTGCCTTAAACTCAGGGTGCCTCTTGCTCAGAGCTTCCTCGCAAACGGGAAGGAGCCAACCCTTTTCTTCGCAAGATTAGAAAGCCGGACGACGGAGTTGGAAGAGAGGAATGGCGGAAAGGAAAGAGATCCCAACTTTTTATGCCCGTTAGTGTGGGGAACGCAGCTCCCCATTTACTACAGCCTGCTCGGGTGAGTTTCTCCGGGATGCTCAACAATGCAGACTTCCGGCCAAGGATTCCACCCGGAGATCCGAGCCAAGGACCTGCTCCAAGCTGAACCGAATCAAACCAGGATAACGATCACCACTAACTTCTCCCAAGCCCAGACGGCTGGTTCTTTGTTGCTGAACAGGGCGGCGGTGGGGGTGGACATGGCCTCGTTCCTTATTCTTGGAGGGAAGGAACCCCGCTACTCCTGTCTGTACTGATCTGGGAACAAGGAGGTCTTCCCACCGGGCCACGCCTTCAGGGATCCTAAATACGAACAGACTAAAAAAAAATCAAATTTTCTCAGGCAACGGTAGCAGTTCAGTAGGTAAATGGTTTGATCACGTGTGTGTGTTTTGTTTCTTTTGTAATTAATAAGAACATGCAAGCAGCTTTAGGATTACAGATCCTTCCAGAGAGCGGTCTGGTTCATAAGGGCCCCCCGTAGGCCGCCTCTGGCCTCGCCGCAGGCGTCTCCGGCCGGCTGGGGGACCCCGGTCCTTCTTCGAAGGGCTGGGAGGTGCTTTGGGTGTCGGAAGCCATGGCTTCTGGCCCGGCAGACTCCTGGATGACCGAGCTGGCCCCTTCGCCCTCCTCGGTCGGCTCAAACAAGGGGCCGGTCCCGTTGCTCTGGTCAACCGTGACGGTGTTAGTTCTGAGGGCCACGATCGTCCCGGAATCGCCTCTCCTTTCTGCATAGATCCGTTGTTCAAACATCTGAGCGGAGGAAGGCTGGAATTCGGGATCCAGGAGGACATTGGTGGTGGTGGAGCCCATGACGGAACGGTACATCTCCATCCCCTCGGGCAGCATGGACTTAATCTTGGGAAGCCACCGCTTGCGCACCCGGCGGGCGTTGGTGCACATGTCGGCCGCGATGACGTTCATCTCACTCTCCTTGAAACTGGGGGCAAAATTCTGACAATACACTGCAAAGACAGGGGGGGTGGGGGTGGGGGGTTAGCCGAGAGCGGGAAGAGGCTGCCAGGGCAACTCACGGGGTGGGCTGGGCAAGTAGGTCCCCGGGGGCTTCTCCTCAGGAAGTGAGGATCAAGAAATGAAAAGGCTTTGAGGAGATTTGTGGCTGTCTAGATAGGACATGGTGGGGATTCTGTTCTGGAAAGTCTGTCTGTTCTTTCTTTCTTTCTTTCTTTCTTTCTTTCTTTCTTTCTTTCTTTCTTTCTTTCCTTCCTTCCTTCCTTCCTTCCTTCCTCTTTCTTTCTTTCTTTCTTCCTTTCTTTCTTTCTTTCTTTCTTTCTTTCTTTCTTATTTCTCTCCACCCATCCAAAATTCCCCCCTCCCCCATCCCAATGGAAGGAGAATTGGGCAACAGCTGACTGTTGACTGCTCCATTTTAAGCACCTCTCGCTAGCAAGAGGTCGGAGATAAATCCACCTTTTCCTCTGCGTGGTTTTAGAAAAGATTAAAATAATCACCAGGTCCCCAAAGGGCCGTCTGTATCCGCCTACTTACATTTCACAGCGTTAAGCACCCGGCTCTCCAGGGGTTTCCGGCTGGGGTCACTGGTGGAAGAGCGGATTCCTGTTCCGCAGCTGTTGGCCAAGGTGTTCCTGTTTCCAGAAGAAGCAGGGGGGGGGGGGGGAATTTGGGAGTCCTTTTCCATCCGGTTTTGAATGTTGGTGAATAAATCGGAACGACCGATTTAAGACCCTTGACTTCAGGAACGACCGATTTAAGACCCTTGACTTCAGGTGTCTAGAATTTTCACTTTTTTTTTTAGGTCTTAGTGGTCGTAAGGGCCTAGTGAAAATTTTTTTCATTGAACCAAAAAAGTTTTTGATTGAGCAACCGGATAAAAAAAGCCTTCTAATGTTATTTTATGCAAGGACCTCCACTCTCCTCCCGTACGCAGTGTCCGCCAGATGGGTGGATTTCATTTCCCAGAATTCTCCACAAGGGCCAGGCTGGCTGAGGAATTCTGGGAGCTGCAAGTCCACCTGTCTGACCTCAGGACAAAATCTCCCCAAAGCCAGCGTCTCCCACGGCTGGGCAAAAGAGCCGGAGGGCTCCGGGCAGATCCTAACCCACCCACCCTCGTTTAAAGATGGAGCCCAAGGCAGTCCCACCTTAGACATGAAAGCCAGCTGAGTGACCGTCGGCCAATCACCAGGAGACGAGTTCTAGTCCTGCCTAACCTTCCTGGTTTTCAGAGTGGTTCTTCTGGCTTCTGCTCCAACCCCACAAAGGTCTTTGCCGTTCTTTTCTGGCTGTAGGAAAGTATTTTTACCCAGACAGAAAATGACGGGCAGTGCAGGTGATGATGGTCACCCTACCTGTCGAAGAATGTGGCCAGGAGACGTCGGAGGAGGACTTTGTGTTTCACACCTGCACAGAGGTGACAGTTCATGAGCTGTCCTCGGGTGATGTAAACCCCAGAACCTAGGAGAAAGAAGGGGAGGAGAAGGAGGAGAAGAGGCTAAGCAGCTGCGGCCACTGTCCACCATCCCAGATGCTGGAACTTTTGCAGCCCTGGAGAAACCACATCTGGGACCAATCTAAGCAGCCAGACCTTGGGACAGACACAACCACGTCGACACCGAGATGCTTCCAAACAGCTGGGAAGGTGGACTTCCATAGGATGACCACCTCCAGAAGACACGGGGCATCGGCCATTCCTCTGACTTGGCTGGGTGCACTGGAGGGAACTACAACTCCCAGCTTCCCACAGGCCTCCACCCGTGGAGAAGAGGTGAAGGCGCTGGATCGGCAGCTGGGAGAAAGGAGTTCAAGGCCTCCCTCAAGGACAACTGGACCTTCTCCAACCAGCTGAAGTCTATGTTGAGCCTCCAACCGGCCAGGCCTGTATTAACTGAGATGAATGGTGGTTGGACAAAAGGGCAAACACCACCGTTGTATTGGATGACAAGGGGAACTGAATTCCTACAACCTCTGCTGCTAATACTCCTTCTTCACAACCATGAAAACTTGCATTGTCTACTTTAATCTAGTGAAAAGAAGGACTGGGGTGACACGATGGCAATCTCCCAACATTTGAGGGGCTGCCCCAAAGAAGAGGGGGGTCCACCTCTTCTCCAAAGCCCCTGAAAGCACGGCAAGAAGCAACGGATGGAAGATCTTTAAAGAGAGAGACAGCCTAGAACTAAGGAGGAATTTCCTGACCGTGAGAACAATCCATCAGTGGAATGGCTTAACAACTAGGGTGAAAAGGTGGCAAAATAGGGCAAAACTCACATAACAACAAATTTTGGGGCTCAATTATGGCCGTAAGTCGAGGACAACCTGTATAGCTGTGTAGCAAAGCAACCAACACAATTTGGTGTCCTTTGTTTCTCGTGACCACCTAGACATCTACGTGATCTTTGGAAGAAGCAGGGAAAGGGAGGGACGAAGGGAGTGTGAGAGAATTCAATTAGATGCTTTAAAAAAATAAATAAAATCAGTAATTCCCAGCAGAGCAATTACCCAGCTCGAAAGTACTACTGAGGGACGCTGCGTGTTCTCAGCCCCTGAGGAACACCTGCCTCTCAAGGCCACGGGCAGAGTGTAAAAGCAGAGGCCAGTCAGAGGAAGAAGGAATTTGTTTGCCAAACCAAAACCTTTTAGTTCATTATTTCGTTTATCCAACTGAGGCACAGCTAGCTTACAACATTTATTACACCAGCACGGAAAACAAATAGCCTGGTCAGTCCTCCTACTTGTGAATGCCACAGCATCCCTCTGGCCACACGGCCCTGGCAAAGGGGTCGTAGCTTCGTGCAAAAGTCACTTAACGACTGCCTTGCTTAGAAATGGAATTGATGGTCCCGAATGTGGTTGTAATTCGAGGATAACCCGTATTGTAAGGCAAGACCTACAAGACCCTGGTTGAGCAAAGTTTGGAAGTAAGAGACTAACTTTCTCCCTGGACTTTTCCCCCTAAATAACCATCAAGCATTGCAGCCAAAATAAACCAAAATAAAATCCATTCATTGTATAGCCCATGCCCGCGTTCTTCAACCTTGGCAACTTTGCTTGGCCCTACCCAGAGAGAGGTCCTGTTCATAAATACCTCCAACCAGTTCAAGTTTTTCTCCGGGATCCCCTTCCGAGTAGAGCTTCGGGTGGCAGCGGTAACCGATCTGGCTGATCAGACTCGCCGGAAGAGCCACCAAATCGCGCCGTATCAGGACGCAGGAGCGGCTCTCCACGGGAATTTGCTCCGGCTTCTCTGGAGGCCCTTGGAAAAGAGGAGGGGGAGGAGGAGAAAAGTCACACTCGGGAATTGTGGGGGGGGGGGGTCAGTGTGAAAAATTGTTCTCGCAAAGAGTTGGTTTGAGATGTAACCTTGGTTCTTTTCTGGCATGGCGCAAGGTGTGAAAATCAGCTCCTGGTGTTGCTTTTTAGTGGGGGGGACGACGGGGGCCCAGCGTTGACTGCACCTTGCTGCAAATCACTATTATGGTTTTTATTTTAATTGTTTGTATCTTGTCTTTATTATTTTTACAAACAGCTTGAAGTCACCAGAGGATGAGCTCGACTCAAAGGATCCTGTTTTCTGCAGGGTCAGCCCTTCTTCACTCTCGGAAGACCCAATTTCATTGCTACTTATCAGCAATCTTGGGGTTGAGGACTCTTAAACCCACCGGGGAGGGAGGAAGAAGAATAAAGAACCAAGATTTGACAATGATCGTCAAACAAGCCAATCCATTTCTTTTGACTGCCTGGTCGGCTTTCTCAAGATCTCAGACTAGTGGCTTCCCCTGAGCAGGCTGCAAATATAACCAGAGACTTTTCACGTTCAACACTAAAACCCCAAACGCTCAATATTTCTTCCACCCAAAGTCAGAAAAGCACCGCTCTCCTGAACCACAGTTCAGTGTTGCCCCCAAAATGGCCCAAGCCAACATTTGAGATCCATCTCAGCATAAAAGCAGAGGAGATAAAGAAAGAGTTCAGAAGAGGTAGACAACAAGCTCTGGAAGGACCAGGGGAGGAGACATGATAGCAGGGCTCCAATATTTGAGGGGCTGCTGCAAAGAAGACGGGGTCAACTTATTTTCCAAAGCACCAGAAGGCAAAACAAGAAACAACGGATGGAAACTCATCAAGGAGAGAAGCAACCTGGAACTAAGGAGAAATTTCCTGACAGGGAGAACAACTAATCAGTGGAACGGCTTGCCTCCAGAAGCTGTGGATGCTCCAACACTGGAGGCTTTTAAGAAGAGACTGGACCGCCATTTGTCTGAAATGGGATAGGGTTTCCTGTCTGAGCGGGGGGTTGGACTAGAAGACCTCCAAGGTCTCTTCCAACTTTGCTATTCTGTGAAGCGTATGGGGAAGGGGAAGCAAATAGGATTACCTGCATAGCTGCCTGTAGACTTGATGTACATCTGCCCGTACTGCTCTTCCGTCATGGTGTCGTAGGCTTCGTCATCCTCCTCATCCTCTTCGTTGTGGTAGGACGTGGGGCTGTCCGTGGTGGGGATGCTGCTGGCCCCGGGACTCGTCCGCTCTCCCTGGACATACGGAGCCTGCGAGATGCTGGAGATGAGCGGGGCGAGGCTGGGCACCCCGTAGTAGGAGACGCGGGACAGCTTGACCGCCGTGGTGCCCGAGGAGCTGCCCGCCGCCGTGTCTCGCAGGCCCCCCTCCAGGGACCTCTTGGCCGGCAGTCCCGGCAGCGGCGTCTGCTGCTCCGGGTTCTCGTGCTTGACCCGGGTGAGGAGCGGGATGGGTACCGAAGGGGACATGACGTAAGGCATGGAGGCCATCTGCACGGGGTTGCAGGGGCTCTGGGGCTCCGAGCCGGCCTCTTCGATCATGGCCGTCTGAGAGTCACAGTGGGGGGAGCTGACCTTGAACATGAGGTCGGTCCCTTTCTCCACAATGTGCTGGATTTGCAGGAATCCCGCCGTGTACATCACCACCAGCTGCTCGCTGGCTGCCATGGTCAGCTTGCCGGTGTAGCAGAAGGAGAGGATTTGCTGGAAGCAGGTGGCCGGGACGGAGCTGGGCAGCTCAAACGCACTCTTGCTGTTCCCGCTGAAGAGGTCCCGGAAGTACAGGCTGCTGGCGGCCAGCACTGCCCGGTGGGCCTTGAAGGCCTGGCCCTTGACCACGATGGAGACATCGCAGTAGAGCCCCAGCAGCCGCTGCTCGTTCAGGGATCCCAGCACGGTGTTCCCAAAATTGGGGATCTCGATGTGCAGCATCTGCGACATGTCTCGCCCCAGCCTTACACACACAGCGCGACAGCGTCCGACACAAAGTGCATCTGTGGGGGCGGGGGGGGGAAGAGAGGGAGAGAAACACACTTGGCTGAGTTGGGCGCCAATAAGAAAACTGAATGTAGGTAGTCCTCGGCTTACAACAGTTCGTTTAGTGACCGCTTGAGGTTACAACGGCACTGAAAAAAGTCAGCGCTGACTCCGACCTTTTTTCACACGACCGTTGCAGCATCTCCAGGGTCAGGAGATCAAAATTCGGACGCTGGGCAACTGACTCGTATTTACGACGGCCGCTGTGTCCCGCCCGGGGTCATGTGATCGGCTTTTGCGACTTTCTGACAAGCAAGGTCTTATCAGAAAGTGGAAAGCCACCGAGTCACATATTGAGACATGCAAAAAAGCGACAACAACGAGGGTGGGGGGGGGAGGAGGCACTTCTATGGATCTCTGCCGGGCTCTCTGCCTGGCATCCCAAACTGTGACAAGGGATGCTTTCGCCCTGCGTGCAGCAAAACCCGGGAGAAGGAAGTGGGCATCTTCAGCTGCTCCGAAAGAAATTCAGCGGTATTTGACTTTGGCAGGCAGAGCGAGGCTTTCCCCAGCTGGGGCCTCTGATGGGGGTCAGGCAGGGCTGCAACAACCCCCCTCCCAAGCCCACCCACCTATAGACCCCATCACATTTCAACTCTGGGGGTCCTCCCTGCCGAGAAAGAGGCATTTTCCCAAGAGGAGGGGGGGGGCTGGAATTAAGAGCTGGGGGAAAAAGAAAAAAAAACCCACCAAAGGAGCTTTCGAGGAGATAACTGCATCCCTGGTGCCCATTCTGGGCAGCCATCTCTGGGGGCCAGCCGATGCCACGCGTACCCCCGTGCGGGAAACTTCTGCTCTGCTCAGATCCGTGTCTGCCTGCTTTCCCGTGGACGGACGTACCTTTAACAGGGATGGAAACCGGAGCTCGGCTCTTCCTGGGAGGGTCCCCTAAGCCGAGGGAAGGAGGACGGGGCAAAGGAAGCAAGGGGGCATCCCTTCCCAGTCCCTTCCTTCGCCCGGGCGGTGAGGAGCTCCTGGTTTTTCAGCGAAGTCCAATTTCTCTAGCAGCAGCAGCAGCAGTAGTAAAATCCAGGGCTGGGAGTCCCGGTGGCTGGATGGGAGTTGAACGGTTCAGCCGGTTCTCTGCAATGAATAACAGCCTTTGATAAGGATTCCCGGTGCAAGTGCCAATTTCGAAGCGGAGAAAGCAGAGAAAAGGGGGGGGGGGCAGAGAGAGGGAGAGAGGAGAGAGCAAGAGAAAGGAAGAAAGAAGGGGGGGGGGAGAGAATGAATCAATGCCAAGGAAATGCTGTGAAGTCTTGGTTCAAGAGAGACTTCTGATGAGTCACTGCAGCCCAAACAAAGATGGCAGATATACTGCACTCTGCTGATGAAGCGCTCAGACGATGCCCCACCAGCCACCACCGGGTGCCGGTTTTCTTTCTTTCCTCTTTCTTCTTCCCCTCCTCCTCCCCCTCGTCCACCTTTTCACTTTTTTTTGGGGGGGGGGGATTTATGGTGCGGGTTTTGCATATGAATTGCCTCCTCCTCCTCCTCCTCTGCCACTCTCTAGGACATTTGGAGTGTCAGAGCAGTTCCAAGTCTTTCAAGCAATCTGCAGTGCTGATGCAGCTTTTGGGTTAACCCCCTCCTGGATGGAGGGGAATTGAATTGAATTGAATGGCTTTATTTGGCCAAGTGGGATGAGACACACAAGGAATTCGTCTCCGGCACAGAAGCACAGAAGTCACACCCGCAAAAGCAGCAGTGAAAATAACCCATAATAATAACAATAACAACAACAACAATAATAATGCTGCATTAGAAGATCTGCAAGAAATACCGTTTGCCTACAAGCAAGAACTGGGGGGGGGGGAGAACCATAAGACAGAGAAAAGTAATAGAAAATTAAAAAGCTAAATTGCTCTGGGACTTTAGAATTCGAACAGACAGGCATCTGTCACACAACACCCCAGACTTTAACAACAGAGACAAAAAAAAAGTCTGGGTAGTGGATATGGCAGTTCCCGGAGACAGCAAAACAGAAGAGAAAGTACTGGAGATCACAAAATATAAAAACCTGCGGATAGAAATAAAACGATGGTGGCAAAAGAAAGCAAAGGGAGCACCAATATAATAAGCGCCTGGAGTGCAATTCGAAAACATCTGGAGCTCCCCTTGAACCCCCATCGGTCAATTGCAAAAGGCAGCTGTGCTTGGAACAACTTTCATCCTGTGACGATCCCCCTAACGTCATAAAGCGTCAACCATCACCTATCCCAGGTCCTTGGGATGGACTCGATAAACAGACAAAAATGCCAAATATAATCTGAACATCTGGCTGACTGTGTGCAACGAATCATAATACCAATACAAGGGGGAGGTTAAAGAAGATAATAAGAAGGATAAATAACGACACCACAGCCATATTATATGGGTTAATATATACAGACATTACATGGAATTGCGAGAATTAGTTGCTCGCCCACCGGCTTCTCCGTAAACTGTCCCGGGCCATCCTTCCAAGAAAGCAGCTTTTGGGGGGTTCCCCAATCCTAACCAAACCCCCCCTCCCAGCCCAAAGTGGGAGTTCGGAGACAACCGGAAGAGAGGAACCGGGGTGAATGGACAGAATAGCAGTATAAGGTAGTCCTCGGCTTACGACCACCACCGAGCCCCCAAATTTCTGTGGCTAAATGAGACATGTGTTAAGTGAATTTTTGCCCCATTTTATGACCTTTCTGGCCACAGTTGTTACTTCTGCAGCAACTGCATCCCATTTGGCTGTTAACTGGGCTGTGCGTTTTGCATGCCCGCCAGGTGGCATCTGTGCCCCAACGCCATCTTTCTCCAAGACAGTCCTTTCCTTGTTCAGCCCACCCGCCCCGGCCGGCTGCAGAAAGAAATGTGTCCCTTGGCACAATGCAAACTCCTGAGCCAGCCTTGTTTTGAGTGAAGGGATCCTGCCCATTGAAGGTGGGGGGGACTCCTTCCGTAAATGCATTTTCTTGGGTGCCAAAACTTTGGGCATCCTATGACAGATTCCCTCAAGGGAAAGCTCCCTGCCCCAGGGGGAGAGACGTAATGTAATTCTGCAGTCTGCTGTGAAATGCTGCAATTTGATAGCTTCTCTGCCTAGGCTTGGTCTTCACCAATAAAAGGAAACCAGGTTTATTTGAGAAGTGTGTGTGTGTGTGGGGGGGCAACTGGGATCCAGAATCACAAGGGGATCAGGTTCCCATGACTATCATTTCCCCACTCCAAGCATTGACAGGTTGAGAAAAACCTTCTCAAACCTAAAACAGACCCCAGATGCGTGGTCATCAACTCCCAGATTTTTCAGACGCGACAACGTGACCATCCTTGCTAGGAAGGCTGGAAATTGAAAGATGCCTCCAGAGATACAGAGCTCAATCCTCAGGATTTCTCAGCTAGCAGGGCCATTGCTAAGGATTCTGGGCATTGACGGTCTGGAAACTTAGAAGAAATTAAGAGTTGAGGAGGGTTTGGCCAGCCTTGCCCAAGTTGGTGCCCTCCAGATGGTGTGGCATTTCAACTACTGTCACATCCCTCAGGCAGCCTGGTTACGATTCCATGATTTTATCTTATTTTGTTTACCTTGTTTATATTAATTATCTATCCCAAGAGGAAGGCCAGCAGGATGGGGAAGGTGCCTCCAGCATCGGAATCCAAGGTTCAGGGAAAAGAGGAAAGAACAAAGCAGACCGAGAAAGAGTGGAATCGAGTCACAGCATAAAAAGGAGCCCATAAAAATAAAAAGTCTCCAGAGCTGCGTAGGGCGGGAGGGACAATCGGAGCAAGGAGAGCCAGAGGACCATAACTGGACAGCCATGTTCTCTGCACCTACTGTACCTCCTGGACCAATTATTCACTCTCCAAAGGGTGGCAATCAGCCCTTAGGGGAAAATCTACTGGCTTCCTTTCAGTGCAAACTCAGTTCTCCAGATTCCCAGAATCAAGTTGGGGGCAGCAGGAAAGCTTCAGAGAAGACCCCTTTCCACAATTCCTCACTTTTTGCCCTGCCCTCCTGAAAACTGGACCAAAATAGCCCAAGCAAGCGATCCCACCCACTTTGTCTTTTTTCCCGGGAGGTGATGCAGATCCCCCTCCTCCAAATTCCCGCAAGGGGACCCCTCCCCACTTCTCGAGTCCCGCAGACCCCAACCACGAGGCATCCCTGAGAGAAAGAGTTTTATCTCAAGCCCCCTCCCCAGTTAACAGCCTTCGCCTCGATCCAGACCGAAGGGCAAGATGTAGCCCACCTTACGTGCCTGGGCTGGGGGGAGAGGGCGAAGGGAGGCGAGCCGAAGGAGAAAGGCAGTAGCTCCGACACACTCACAAGGCCCCCGGGAGTCCTCCTTGCTTCGGTCCCCTCTCCTGGGGTGGGGGAACGGCCTGAGCTTTGGGGCTCCTTCGCCCTCCCTCCAGCGAGTTACTCTGTGAGTCAGCAGAAAGAGGCATGAGAAAACCCGAGGAAGGCTGCCTCGATCTGATGCAACCGCACGGGGGTTTTAGAAAAAAGAGAGCAGGAAAGCCACATGAAAAGGCCGGGTGGGGAAGCGGCACACGCCAGCCAGCCAGCCAGCGCTGCCGGGAGGTTGCTGGGCTGGGTTCAGCCAGCCGGAGGGCAAACAGCAGCCACCTCAGCTGCTGCCAAGCCAAGGAGGGTCCAGACACCTGCAGAAATCCTGTTCCTCCCCCCCCCCACCCCTTCTGGAAAGCAGAATTAGAATTACAGAATAAAAAAGGTGGAAGGGACCTTGGAGGTCTTCTAGTCCAACCCCCTGCTCCAGCAGGAACCCTACACTATTCTGGACAAGTGGCTGTCTAATCTTTTCTTAAAAACTTCCAGTGTTGGAGCATCCACAACTTCTGGAGGCAACTTCCGTTCCACTGATTAATTGTTCTCACTGTCAGGAAATTTCTTAGTTCTAGATTGATTCCTTCCTTCCTTCCTTCCTTCCTTCCTTCCTTCCTTCCTTCCTCCCTCCCATCCATCCATCCATCCATCCATCCATCCATCCATCCATCCATCCATCCATCCATCCCACTTTTATAAGTAACATAAGGCAGCGTACCTTAACATAGAATCATAGGGTTGAAAGGGACCAATCCCTTTCCCAAGGAAAGAAATTTTATACTAAAAGGGGTTTTCAGTCTTGGCAATTTTAGGACGTGTGGATTTCAACTCCCAGAAGCCAGCTGGGCTTGAAGTCCCAAGTCTTAAAAATTGCCAAGATTGGATCCTCCTGCCTTATACCAGTCTGGACAAATGGTTCCCCAATTTTTTCTTTGCAACAGGTGACCCCGGCAGAAGGACACCTGGCTCTAGGTTGAGCCTCAAGTGAAACTCACGGGTCAACAGTCACCCTCTCTGGGAGGGCCAGGGAGAGGATCACAGTGGGGCAATTTGCAGCAGAGACCAGTGTGAGCATGGATGTTCCCACACCCCCAATGCCGTAGCCTTGGCTTGTCCAAAACTAGCCACCACCGCTCCGCATGTTCTTCCATCGCCCTGTCCCCAGAGACAGAATTAACAAGATGTTCCTATAAATTTCTTTCAATAATGGAACAGAAATCCAACTACTGAGAGCTCAGCGGCTGTCCAGATGTTCAGCCTTCCTTTTCCTTTTCATCTGCTGCCTGCCAGATGTTCCAAGAGACAGTGCTCTCTGACTCTGCACCCTCCAGATGTTTTTTGAGAGCACAAGGCTGCTATTTCCAGCCAATATGAGCAAAGGCTGTGGACTTGGAGAGCTGGAGTCCTGTCACTTATGGAAGGCTGAGGGTGTGAATGGACAAAAATGGCTGGCAAAGATGGAAGGTCGTTTGAACATCAGCCCAACTTTTCTTATTTTGCATCTCAGCTCAGATGCTCAATAATCAAGAATAAGGGTGAGGAATGGTGGAGAACAAGGCTCAACGTTCTACAATGGACTCTGCTTAAATCTCCATCTCTAGATGTCCAAGGACCGCAATTCCCAGAATTCCTCTGGCTAGCTGGAAAACATCTGGAGGGCACCAGATTGGGGAAAACTGTTCCAGCGCACAGTTCCTCTCGGTATGGCAGGCAACTACGCTGCCTTTTGCTGTTTCAATCGGCCCCTTTGGCTAGAACTTCCATATTCCTCCTGGGCGCTTTTGATGTGTCATTGTGGGTTTCAGATCCTTAATTTGATATGATTTCTTCAGCGATGTTCGTGCTGTGGTTTCTGAGATGGACTATTAGATGGGGGAAGCAGAGGCTGTTTGCAAAAGGAACACCAAGCATCTCAGCTCCTATCAGTTGATGGGATTTTATGATTTATCCAGTATTGGTAACTCTGTAGAGCGAAAGAATAGTTCCCCGGGAATCATGAAGGGTTGAAATTTAAATGTTCTCCACCCCATCAAGTCAAACAAACATAGCAGAATACGTTGAAAATACATTAAAACACCGCTCAAGCGCAACCAAAATAAATTAAAAAGTTAAAAAAAAGTACAAGAATGCGCTTTGTATTAAGCTATCATATAACCATCTTGCACGCTCGCCTCTATCGTGAGATCCCCCAGGCCGCTTGACGAAACCACGTTTCCAGGGCCTTCTCGAAGGCCCTATCCAGAGAGAAGATGGCATAAAAATGCAGCAAAGGAACAAATAAAAGGGAATGACCCAGGCTATTTACTTAGGTGTATTATCTTTATATAAAATTCTATCCTGCCCATCTAATGCAGATGTATCTCTCAGGGATTACATAAGCTAATAAAATGCATTTAGGGCAGAACAGAAATCTCGTTACGAAGACATTTTAAGAAGCGTGTGACACAACCCCCAACGGTTCCTTGGCTCGGCCTGCTGCAAATTTTCCCCAACTGGGCACTCAGCTAGCACCGTTGGCACCGCGAGTCTCTCAACTCCATCGTCCAGGTGGGCATTTTGGAATCTGGAGCATTGCAGCCTCAACACATCTGGGACACAAGAGGAGTCACTGTGAGAACGGGCAAAGCGATGAGGTGACGGGCAAGGTAAGAAAGGATCTGCAAACTAGGGTTTGTATGCACCGACTCCAGAAAAGGGGAACACATAAAAGTCTTAGATCCCATAAATGAGGAATCCAGGTTTGATCGGATAAAGACACTTTACTGCCTGGTGGAAAAATCAACCGATCTGGCCAAAATTCAGCCAGCTGGCTCTCAAGGCTAAGGCGAGACTAGAACTCCCGTCTCCTGGTGTTTGACCCAAAATCCCCCAGCTCCCTTTCATGCCTAAAGTGGGACTAGAACTCACGGTCACCCAGTTTTTCACCTAGTGCCTTAACTAGACCAAACTGGTTCTTTTATGTAGCAATATTAATATTATATATGTTAATATATAATATGCATTAATATAGCAGTGAAACGCTTTTACTTTCTTTGATCCCTGGCGGAGCTAAAGAGAAGATTGCCGCTCATCTGTTAGTTACCCACATCGCTCAAAAACCTCAGGAGGTTAAAAAAAAGAAAAGAAAGAAAAAATAAAAAAATTGCAATGCGCAAACAGCATCTTAAAAACAGCCAGGGGGCTCTCTGGCCCACCAGCGCATTTGTTTAAAGGCAGAGGAGATACATAACTCATTCGTCTTTAATATTCATAGCCGGGTTGATTTGCATACCCTGCCATAAATAGTCGGAGCTGAGGTGAAATATGAAGTGCCCCACTTGCATTTCTAATTCTGCCTAAAATCAAACGTTCTTTATCTGTGCGATGGCTGTCGTGATTTATACCTGTCCTCTTGCAACTGCGGGCTTCTTCCTACCTGGGCTTCACCTGCGCAGCAAAGCCTCGGATTCTGCACCAGAGACCGGGCCTTTCCTGGAGTTTTCTCTCTGATTTAATCTGGGAAATTCTACAACTCTAACAAGTCGAGAGCTTTGATTTTAGGAGCGCTTGCGATGTGAGTGGCATCCTTCTGCCTGAGGCCGCAACGGTCTCTGGCCTGATGCAACTTATCTGATTTCCTGCAAAGTGGTGCGTTAATAAAGCCCAACATCCACAGACCTACGGACTGAGGAATCCTAAGAGACAGAGGTCGCTCCCAGCAGAGCGTCCTGCCCGCCTCGAGGTCTTTTCGGGAGGGTGCGATTCCCCAAACGGCTTGCAGGAAATGAACTCCCGCTGCGCCAATGAATTTCACCGGCATCTAGAGACGATTGGAGGCCCTTTGGCTGGGCGCCCGCAAGGGAAAGGGAAGGCAGAGCGTGTTGCAAGGATGCTCTGGGCCCCAGGAGGAGCTCAGCAGAAGGTCCTCGACCACAAAAGTCAGACTTCTCCAGAGCTCTTTTGCAAAAGCGGGAGGGGATCCGGCTGGGTTAAAGCAGGGTTTCTCAACCTCGGCCACTTTAAGACGGGTGGACTTCAACTCCCAGAATTCTGTGCTGGCTAGGGAATTCTGGGAGTTGAAGTCCACCCGTCTTAAAGTGGCCGTTGAGAAATACACTCACTAAATTTACAGTTACAATGGCACTGGAAAAAATGTCTTATGACCATTTTTCACACTTACGACCACTTTGTCAAGTGAATAAAATTCAGGCGCTTGGCAACTGACTCATATTTACGACGGTCGCAGTGTCCCGGGGTCGTAGGATCCCCTTTTGCGACCTTCCCGCAAGCAAAGTCCATGGGGAAGTCAGATACACTTAACAACTGTGTTACTAATTCACCGCTGCAGTGATTCACTTAACAACCGTGGCGAGAAAGGTTGTAAAAAGGGGCGAAGTTCACTTAACAAATGTCTCGTTTAGCAACCTAAATTTTGGGTTCAATTGTGGTTGTTAAGTCGAGGACGACCTGAAATCAGCGGAACAGACATGGCCTCCAGAAGTTGTAGGTGCTCCATCACTGGAGGCTTTTAAGAGAGACTGGACAGCTACCTATCTGAAATGGTATAGGATCTCCTGTTTGAGCAGGGGGTTGGACTAGAAGACCTCCGAGGTCCCAACTCTGTTATTCTGTATTCTGCATAAGTAAATCATCCAAGGTGTATGGATACGTTTTAGAGAACGTTAACCTTCAAAGTATTTGGGCACAGATCTGCTCAAAATGGTACCTTTTCCCTCTGTTAAAATGGGCTTGTCTTTTTTCCCCCCTTGCTTTGACGATTAAATAATTAGTACGGAACGGTTTCCCTTGCATTGTAAGTTTAGGGTGGGAAGGCCTAACAAGGCTCCAGACATCTTGGAGGCATCAGACAAATCACTGCCAAGGCAGAATTTATTTATTCATGGATTTAACATATTAAATATTAATTTATATCCTGACTTTTATCTCTCTCTCTCTCTCTCTCTCTCTCTCTCTCTCTCTCTCTCTTTTGCCTAATTCACTGTGGGCACCAGAGTCCATGACTTTCTACTTCTGGAAAACCCTCCTTGAAACAGGGATTATTCTTATTCTTATTATTTTTTTAAAAAGAGAGAGTTTACCCCTTTTGGCTTTCAGTGGGAAGATCTTCTTTTTCTTACACTTTGCTTGAAATTGATTTTTATGAACTGGCTGTCTGCTTCCTGCTGCAAGCACTGGCGGGGATGTTGCTACCTTGAGAACAGAGAGGAATAATGTGATCCCTGAACAAAATTGCTCTTTTTGAACTGTCACTCTTGCCTTGTTTTCTGCCCTCCCTTCACCTGTAACTTATCCTTGCTTTGTTAAGGCCAAGCAGCCCCTTGTTCAGTGACCGTTGCAGTGCCCCTGGGTCACGTGAACCCTTTCTGCGACCTTCTGACCAGCAAAGTCAATGGGGGAAGGCGGGTTCACTTAACAACCGGGTTAGTACCTTAACAACTGCAGTGATTCACTTCCTTTGGCAAGGAAGGTCGTAAAATGGGGCAAAACAACTTAACTGTTTGGGCTTCATTGTGGACATAAGCCAAGGACTGCCTATGTGGGGTATTCAAGTCACATCTGGAGATAGGGGATTTTTTTGGTCCCCCAAGGCCGGATTTAGCCTTCCTAACTCCTTGCCTAAATACTGCAGGGGATTTAAAGCTCCTCACCAACATTATTAAATTGGCTAAAAAGGGTAAATGGAGCAATTTAACAGTTTTTTCCTTCACTTTACAATTTATGGCACCCATAAATGTTCTAACTTCTCCTCTGAGTTTGCGAGAAACAGTGTATGGCCTCCAGAAATAGACTTTTTAACTGAGACACTCTTAACAAGCATCTCACCATCGGCTATGTTATATAAGCAGCTGTTACCACCAAAAATAATATCAGATTTAAAAAAAAAAAATCCTCCCTAAAACGGAGAATCTCTCCTCCTGCTGAAGACACGAGGCTGGAGAGGACCTGCCTCAGCAGACGCAAGAACCGGGAACAGATGGGCTACGGCTAAGGACGAGCTCCAGATGCTGCAGATGTTGGCAGCCTCGGCTCAACTTGGCACCCTTATTTTTAAACGGCATGTGTTTCTCAGGTCATGGAGAAGAGATTTCATCCATTTTTTAAGACTTACAGAACTACTTTTATTTTGCCACCTCGGTGCCCAGACCAGCTGTGGCTTCATAACACTCACACCTCCTTCTTCATCCTCCTTTTTTCAGGTTAGGAAGAGGAAGAAAGAGAGAGAAGGAAGGAAAGAAGGGAGGGAGGCACAATAAATTAAGAAAGAAAAAGAAAACTGGCTCCTTTTCTAAAAGCTTTAAACCAGCAAACTTTCCAAAGCTGACCATTTTGGCAGCTGATTCCACTCTCTCTCTCTCTCTCTCTCTCTCTCTCTCGGGCCCACTTTGCCACAAGGGCTTTGTGCAGACCCGCAAAGAGACGGCGGTGCACGTTTTACGGCTAGAGCCACTGGTGAACCATTCATTGCACAATGTGCTGAGATGAATCGCTATTTCCACGGAGGCCATCACTGCGCTACCACTCAACATCCTGGGCCAGGCCAGGAGTCCCTTCCTCCTAACTCCCCCCCCACCCCACCAGGAAATTAAGAAATGATTACAAGACTAGGCAGCCCAGAAACACAAGCATGTTGCTTAGTCATAGGCTATTTTCAGATTAGTTAATCATAAAACAATGCAAGGAACAACGGGAGAGCTGCCGATTCCGATGAAGAGTTTGTTTAGCAATGATTCACTGCAGGGGTGCAGAACTTTTGGGAAAGGGGGGGGTGAAGAAGAGCTGTTGTTGGTTTCTTAATGGCAGGACTGGGGGCCACATTCCCGAAGTGGAGATGCCAGGAAGTGCCCCATCTCTGCAAAAGACTTGATATCCCAGAATGTAGGCTAGGTTTTGTCTCACTTTCATGCGCCTACTAGATTCTCGACTCACATGCAAACTAAGACCACCCGGCCTGGTCCATCCTGGCTCAAGGCTCCCACTTTTCCTGCAGGCAGAGAAACTGGGAGAAGCCCCCTCCCCAACACAACCCACCACCATCGTATTGGGAGTCTGTCAGCTCCATCCACAAGAGCTGGGATACATCGATTCTGCCCCAGTGTGTCACATTCTCCCTCCTCCTGTATGGAGAAGCCGAGCCAAAGTCTGGGGAGATAACAAACAGCCCCTGGCACTTTCCCATGACCCTCTGGAGGATGCCATGACAACCCTTGTTAGCCCCTGCAAACACCAGAGGACAGTCGGCAGCGAAAGAATTCCTCAACCAGCATGGGTGGCTGAGGAATTCTGGGCGTTGAAGTCCACAAGTTTTAAAGTTCCCATGTTCGTACAATCAATCAATCAATCAATCAGAATAGAGCTGGAAGGAACTCTGAAGGTCTTCTAGTCCAACCCACTGCTCAAGCAGGAGACCCTATATCATTCCAGACAAATGGTTGTCCAATCTCTTCTTAAAAGCCTCCAGTGATGATGGATCACCCACAACTTCTGAAGGCAACTTCTGTTCCATTGGTTACTTGTCTTCACTGTTAGGAAGTTTCTCCTTAACTCCAGGTTGTTTCTTTCCTGGATTAATTTTTATCCATTGTTTCATGTCTTGCCTTCTGGTGCTTTGGGAAATAGGTTTGGAGAGCCCGACTGAGAGGAATTTCTGTGCCGTGCAGGGCTCGCTAAACCATCTTCTATCTATGGGCATCTTCTGCTGGGAGGCCTCCAGAGAAGATCATGTTGATTCGTGAGTCGGCTTCTTCCAACAGCTGACAGGTTTTAGGATTTAATGTCCTACCTGAGTCTACTTCCCCGTAGATTCAACTCACTGGTACCAACCTTGCCCACTGGGAAGACAGACCCGTCCACTCCTCCTCCTGAGCACAAACCTTTAAATAGCCCAAGTCTGCTGTTATAGATCCCTCCTCTGCAGGAACACGCCCAGATCCTGGAACCATTCCTTAAGAACAACTGGTTTCCAAGATGGACAGCCCTCTCCCTAGACGGAATTACAGAGAGGCAGAGCTGGAAGGCGCCTTGGATAATAACCTGGCTGTTAAGTGAATCTGATTCTTTGCTATCAAAAAGTCAAAAAAGGGAGAGCAGGTGACCCCAGGGGACACTGCAACCGTCATAAATATGAGTCAGTTGCCAAGTGTCTGAATTTTGGTCAGGTGACGTAGAGGAGGCTGCAATGATCGTAAGTGTGAAAAACGGTCATAAGTCACTCTTTTCAGTGCCATTGTCACTAAACAAACTGTTGTAAGCCGAGGACTACCTGTATAAATAATAAAGATAGCATACAACGAATTTAAAAAGGAGAGCCGTGATCAGTGATCCGATCCGAGTCTATTTCAAGGTTATGTGCAAATAAAAAACCCAGCGGTGGGACGGAGTTCCCATTTTGATTTTTTTCGCCCTTGCAGCCCCATCGACCGTCTTCCACAAACGGGACGCTTGCTTAGAATTCACGAAGTGGTGCAGAGTCAAAACTGTTCTTGAAATATTACCTCAAGCCCTTGGAGGTTTTTGAAGGGAAGGGGAGGGGGTGCAAAATCTAACAAATCTTAAATAATAGCCCAGGAGAGGAGAGAAGTGAAATGGGAAAAGAAAGAGAAAAAAAAACGCAGAATCGCATCGTTAATCAACAGGAGCGTCATTGCTGCAACGCAGAATAAATCTAAATTCTTAAGTTACTGCGACAGCCACTGACTTGGGCAATTAGACACAGGCAAGGAAGGTAACTTCAGGATTGATGGTCTCCTCGGAGTCCAACGGGGCTCCTGGAGGTTTCCTGCGACATAATTCTGTTCTTTCTTTGGAGCAGGGCTTCTCAGCCGAGATTTCACCATGGGTGGACTTCAACTCCCAGAATCCCCCAGGCAGCACGGGAAATGGACTAGAAGACCCCCGAGGTCCCTTCAAATCCTATGATTCTCTGTTCTATGTCAAGACCCCTTCCTGGTTTCACTTGCCTGTTTGGTAACCGAGGGTCTACGGATTGTCCTTGAGTTATGACTGCAATTGGGACTGGAATGTCCTAAGGGATGCAGTCATTAAATGAGGCACACCCCATTTGACAAACCTTTTGGCTGCAGCTGATGAACAAATTAACGCAAATGACGGTTCAAAGTCACAATGGCACTGGAAAAAGTGACTTGCGACCATTTTTCACATATTCAACCATTGTTGCATCCCCAGGGTCACGTGATCAAAATTCGGGCATTTGGCAATTGACTCATATTTATGACGGTCGCAGTGTCCCCTTTTGCGACCTTCTGACAAGCAACGTCAATGGGGAAGCCGGATTCGCTTAACGACCCTGTTATTAACTGCACGGAGTCACAGAAAGTTTGTGAAATGGGGCAAAACTCAGTTAACAAACGTCTCACTTAGCAACAGAAATTTTGGGCTCAGAAATTGTGGTCGTAAGTCAAGGACTGCTTGCATTACAGAAGTGGACTGCCAGTGTCTTCTTGTGGGATTGAGGCCGTAAGTTGAGGACTGCCTGTATTTGCTCATCAAATGTGCCAGGCTGAATCTGTGCCTCGTCCCAAGGAAAGCGAGAAAAATTGCGTCTTAACTTCTGGAGCGCCGTTACCTGAACGAAGCGACAAAACCGATCTAGGGCGAGATGAACTGATTTAACTCAATTTAAGCACTCATTGAAAAGCAATAAGGACTTTGCCACCCGGCATCTCCCTTCAGCACCATCCGAGGCAGAAGTGGGACGCTTGTTTTGTGCAAGATCACTTTAAGCAGCATCGGCTGCAATTCATTTTCCAGACACCTTTTATTGCAAAGGCTCACAAATTAAACTAAGTTGGAATAATCATGTCGCCTGCCTGAAATTTACATAACCAATTGACATGCCGGTTGCTGCTTCCTCTTTGGCACAGGAGGGGGGGAGGGAGCCATTTAAAATATGCAAATGGCATTTTAACTCTTCCCTGTTTTTTTCCTGGAGCCAGGACAATGACTCGATCTTGCAAAAGCATACCCAATTCCTGCAACCGTTCTTCCTATGTTTGAAGTTTGAAGTTTGAGGTTTATTGCATTTATATCCCGCCCTTCTCCCAATGGACTCAGGGCGGCTTACAGCCAATTAAAAACAGAACAATCAATACAAATCTACAGCCCCCTAATCGTCTTCATTGCTCTTCTCTTCACTTCTTCCAAAGTCTCAACACCTTTTTTATATTGTGGCGATCAGAACTGGGAAAAGAGAAGAGGACAACCCCTAGCAAGACAGGTGGACAACATTGCTAGAAGTTCTGGAGGACCAGGCTGGACCGATCCTCTTGGAGAAGCATTTATCCACGTCGTTGCCAAGAGTCAGCACTGACTTGACAGCACCCAGTTTTTAACTATGGATTTGGAAACCGTGACTGAAAACATCACGGGCTGCGAGAAGGGAGGAGGAATCCATCCTGAACCAAGCCAAGGGTGATGGGTCCCTTGAGGCCACGATCGGCAGGCGGAAACTCGCAGGTTTTGGGCATGTGAGGCAAGCAGATGGCAGATGATGAGAACCATGGTGCTTGCAGAGAGGAAGGGAAAGAGAAAACTGAACGGAAGGAGGGAGGGAGGAGAAGTCCTTGGAAGAGCCACGTCTTATCAGTTAAAAGGGACACAGCATTGGTCCATATACTGGGTGGTCCTCAACTTACGAGCACAATTGGGAGCAGAACTTCTGTTGCTAAGTGAGGAGGGCGTTAAATGAGTCACGCCCAATTTTATGAACCATTTTGCTGGGGTCATTAAGTGAACCAATGTGGGTTAAGTGAACCCAGCATTTCCCACTGACTTTGCTCGTCAGAAGCCGGCTGGGAAGATTGAAAATGGTGATCGTGTGACTCCTATTTACGACGGCTGCCGTGTCCCGGGGCGACGCGATCCCCTCCTACCGACCACTAAAGTCAACGGGGGAGGCTGGATTCAGTTAACCGCCGGGTTAATAACTTCACAACTGCAGTGATTCACTTAACAAGTGTGGCGAGGAAGGTCGTAAAACGAGGCAAAAACTCATTTAGCAAATGTTCCCTTTTGCAACAGAAATCGTGGGCTCGCCTGTGGTTCGTAAGTCGAGGACTTTGCAACGCAGCCAGAGATGAATGGAAGCCGCAGCCTGGACTTGGCTGTGTGCATCTGCTTCCCCCGGTCCTTTCCGAAGCGGCCTGTCTCCTTCAACATGTAAAACACAGCAGAAATAATTGTGCAGAACCGTTCGGCAAAATTAGACCGGGAGGAGGATGGAGCTGTTTTTCTGCTTACTTGCACAATTTGTGCCTTTCAACTATTCCTCCTCCTCCCCCTCCCCCTTTGACTCTAGCTGAGAAAACACACACACACACACACACACACCATCTTTTTACAGCAAAGGGCCAGGAGCTTTGTACATCACACGCTCACAGTGTACAAACAGCATTTAACCTGGCAAAGCTCAAGGCAGCCTGCGGTGCAGAGATGCTCTCTTACACTTACCTAGGTACGATACAACCGGAGGGGTAGGTGTCAGATCCCAAAGCATTGCACAATCACGAAATACCCCGGAAGAAACACAGCAGGAAGGAGACACAGCTTTCCAAGCTTCTTTGTGGGACATCAGGTGAAACCAGGGTGGTCATTTCTGGCCCCTGGGGTGCTTCATTAGCCCACCTGAGAACCGACTAATCACACCTATCCAGCCAGCAATCCAGGCAGAGGTGGCACCCCAAGGAGAAGCCACGCACACCCCCATCACACTAATTACTTTGGGATAAGCCACGCAACTGCGAAAATAATGTCTCACCCTGAGAGAAGGAGCAGCTGTTACCAAAACAATGCAGACAGGGAGACTGCAGGCCCTTCACACCCAAAAGAGGGGACCCTTCCCCCCTTTAGGAAAGGAAAAAGGAGAAATGGGGTGGGCTTCTGCTCCCCTAAAAAGTCCCATTCAAACTAAGATGCTTGCTGGAATTCTTGGGAGTCCTTCTAAGAAATGCTAAGAAGTTCTCAGTAGTCTAAGAACTTATTCTAAGAATTTATAATTATTCATACCAGACATAGTTGGAAGGACCTTGGGGGTCTTCTATTCCAACCCCCTGCTCAAACAGGAAATCTTAAACCATTCCAAACAAATGGCTGTCCAGTTGCTTCTTAAAAGCCTCCAGTGTTGGAGCACCCAACTTCTGGTGGCGAGCTGTTCCACTGGTTTACTGTCCTCACTGTTAGGAAATTTCTCCTTAATTCCAGTTTGCTTCTCTCCTTGATTAGTTTCCATCTCATCTTGTCCTGCCTTCAGTTGCTTTGGAGAACAGGTTGACCCCCTCTTCTTTGCGGCATCCCCTCAAATATTGGAAGACTGCTGTCATGTCACCCCTGGTCCTTCTTTTCTCTAGACTGGCCATACCCAATTCCTGCAACCGTTCTCTTCTTGAGGAACAGAAAGACCAGTTGAGGAACCTCAACAGTTGCTGATGAGGACCTATCGGCCTGGAGAAAGGATGGGGAATTAAAAGCCCCAATGGGGAAGTATTAGAAGGTATACCCAACACACCTTCTGAATTGCACAGAACGTGCAAGATTTTGTCCTTGATAACAACTAGGAAAGTGCTTATTTTACAATGCAACTTTTCTTCTAGCCTCTCACACTGCTATCTCCAGGACTGTAGCAAGACCTACATTCCTTACTCTATAGCCGCCTTCCTGGGTCTCAAGAAAGCTTTGAAATGGATGCCAGAAGTCCTCCCACGCCCCCCCTGCTGATTTACTCAAGGGTAAAGATAAGAAACTCATTCAGCCTTTCTTGTGTTTAGGACTTGAGAAGAGTCACCCTGTTACTATAACAAGAAAGGGGAACTGACTTGGCATCCAGGCCTTTGATAAGCCAAGGGCTACGTGGGCTTTACGGGGTATCTGTGTCTTGGTAAACTCAGGTTTAGAGGTTGTTCACTCTCCTAACCTTCTACTTGACTGTAAATCAATGATTCAATCAGCCTCCGTTCTTTGGAATTTGGTGTAATTTACCAATTATCTGAACAACAAATTATTGATCTTGCCATTGCTTCCTTATCAAGGAAACCAGGATCTCTTTGCAGTCTTTAGATGTGAGTTTTTCACCAAACCCAACTGGGTTAAAAAAAGGCATTCATCATGTAATTTTTTTTTAACCCACCCAGAGAAAATCCCCATAATATCCCATCATAGGGGGGGGGGCTCCACCGGGGTCAGGGTAAAGTTAAAGAACCGCAGTAGCAGTTGAGGCTAGAGGTCACCCAAGACAAATCTGTCTGAACAGCAATAAAAGCTGGATAATGCAGACAGCCTTAACATTTTAATTGTTATGCTTCTTTTTAATCTCCTTTCGCACTAGCGACTTCACAGTCTTTGAAAAAAAAGGAGAGGGAAAACTGCTGAGATCAAAAGAACAGCCCACGTCTCATAAAACCGGAATTTAACTCTGAAGAATTAAGAGGAGCAGACGGGTTAGGGTGTACAAAAAGCAGGATTTGGGGTCCCCCCGCAAGCTTCAGCAAAGGCAGATAACAGAATAAGAGAGTTGGAAGGGACCTTGGAGGTCTTCTAGCCCAACCCCGTGCTCAGGCAGGAAGCCCCTATGCCTTTCAGACAAATGGTTGTCTGGGGGGTCAACTTATTTTTCAAAGCATCTGAAGGCAAGACAAGAAACAATGGACTAATCAAGGAGAGAAGCAGCCTGGAATTAAGGAGAAACTTCCTAACCGTGAGGACAATTAACCATTAACCAGCGGAACAGCTTGCCTCCAGAAATTGTGGGTGCTCCGACACTGGAGGCTTTTAAGAAGAGATTGGATAGTCATTTGTCTGGAACGGTATAGGGCTTCCTGCCTGAGCAGGGGGGCTGGACTAGAAGACCTCCAAGGTCCCTTCCAGCTCTATTCTGATTGATTGATTGATTGGTTCCACGCTAGGAACAACTGCTTAGCTTCCTTGAATCCATGATTCCTTTGAATCTCACAGCATCACAAGGACCAGATCACCAGTTTGGAAACAAATCCTTCAGGATCCTGTTTCCAATTGCTCACAGACGTGACTTATCATCATCATCACTCAGAGGCTTCCTCTTTATCTTTCCGATCCCCTGAGCGATCTTAGCCAATTCCAGCAAAACAAATGAAGGGAAACGACAGACGCGGAATGGGGAGGGACCCAGGCAGGCTCAGAACCCCAGAGACACCTGGCTGGGCCATCCTTATCGCAAGGATACCTGGGCAGGTAGCCCTCGACTTTCAACCACTGCTATGCAAGGCGGTTAAGTGAGTCCTGCCCCATTTTATGACCTATTTCGCCACAACTGTTAAGTGAATCAGGCATTAAGTGATGAAAGCGACTGAGGATCATTTTTCACACAGCATCCCCAGCGGTCACGTGATCAGAATCCGGATGTTTGGCAACTGGCATGTACTCAGGACGGTTGCGGTGTCCTGGGAGGTCATGGGATCCCCTTTGGCGTCCTTCTGGCCAGCAGAGTCGATAGGGAAGAAGCCAGATTTTCACTTAACAACCGTGTGGCCGACTCAACCACGGAAGCGACTTGCTTAAGAACTGCGGCCTGGGAGAGGTCGCCAAATGGGGAATGCCTCACTTAACAGCGGTTTCTCAGCAACCAAAATTTGTGGAGCGCCACTGTGGTCCGTAACCTTTCTGAACTCCTATAATCTCGACCTGCTTCTCTGAATTCCCTCCTGGCGCTAAGGAGGCTCCCGATTGCTTGGCAGAGCCGGGGAAGGGACGCCTCTGGTTTCCTGGAGACCAGCACAACACGCAAAGGCACCTGGGCTCCCCAGCCGAGTCTTCCCGTGCCAAAGGGAAGGACCGCGTGTCCTTCCCCCCCCCAGGAACGGTCTCTTCTGGAACCCAGTTCCCTGTCGGAAAGTAAAATCTATTAACCTCTCCCAAGACACAGGCTGTGCCCCTCGGAGGAGAGTCCTTTGGGGGGAGCTTAATTATCTTTAAACCCACACCCTGCCTTCCTTCTCTCTCCCCCCCCCAGCCGTGCTTGATTTTCTGTGCAGAGCGGAGGGGTGTGAATAAACGGATCTCATTATGAATGCCTATATATGGCCATCCGAATAAAAGGCCAGCTCTCTCCTTGATCGGTCGGCCTCGGCTCCAAAGCAGACCCCCCACGTGTGGGAGCTGAGCCCAAATAGACATAATTCTCTCCCCCCCCCAGTTAGAAACAATCCCTGCAACTGGGGCAGAAGAGACGACCGTGAGAAATTCTTTACAGAACCCAAAGGGGTAATCCTCGGTTTACAACGTTCATTTAGTGACCATCTGAACTTATAATCGCACTGTCAGGCGTATATAGAAAAATCTACGCTTGGGGTATAAGGGTAGTCCTCGGCTTGTGACCGTTCATTTAACAACCATTCGAAGTTATGAGGGCGCTGAAAAAAGGACTTACGAGCGATCCTCACCCTTACGAAACCAGATGTGACTCGCTTCACAATCGCCTTGCTTGGCAATGAAAACTCTGATCCGAATTGTGGCTGTTACGTCTAGGGCTCCCTGTAGACGCACAGGCGAGGTCTCGCATCTGACAGGGTGAGGAGTTGGAACAGGAGACCTCTTTAAATTTTGGAATAAAGGGGGTGGCGGTCTTACCTTCTCTGTTTTGCCGTTCTGCTCTTCACGTGGACCGGATTCCGGGCAGGTCGCTCAGATCCTTAGAGAGGATGCAACATGATCTGTGGAGCAGATAAATAACATCACGTTACAGAGGATTAAAAAAAAAACTTGCAAGATTTCACCCATCAATGAGAGATCTGCAGCCGTGATACAAAGGAACATGCCGAGACTCTGGAAAGAGGGCAGAGAAGAGCAACAAGGAGGATCGGGGGGGGGGGGGGGGGGGGGCTGGAACCTGTGATGAGCAGTTGCTGGGATTGGGTATGTCTAGCCTAGTGGAGAGTAAGGACTGGGGGTGACATGTCCTGCATTATTAGAGGGGCTATCACAAAGAAGAGGGGGTCGACTGATTGGACCCTACTTAGAACAGCCAGGTTCTGCAGCGGGGTTTCTCAACCATGGCAAAGACAAGATGTTAAGCCAGCATGAGGAATTCTGGGAGTTGAAGTCCACCTGTCTTAACGTTCCCAGGATAGTTTGCCTGGATCTGCACAACACACACAGGATAGAGTTTGCTTGCTGAGTTTGTGGTTCCAGATGGGTGTCGGAAACCACTTTGCTGTTTACAATCTGGCTTATTTGCTTGGCACAACGTGTGGTGCGAACATGGGAATTTGTCAGCCCAGATTTAGGAAGGATAACTTCGAACGGCCACTGAATAAATGGCTGTAAGCCGAGGACTACTCGGGAGTCCATGCCGGGGTCCTTAATCAGCATCAGGAACAGCCTTCCCTTTCACAAAAACAGGCTGCTTCCCCAAAACAACACCCTCAGGCGTTTCGCACACAGTTTAATTATTGCGAGGATTTCCACGCCGGCCTTTTCCAATGTGACTTTTTTTGGGTATGGAAAGCAAAGCCCGCAGCTCCCTGGCTAATCACAGCGGCTGCTGATAAATGAGCAACACGAGAGCAGGAGGGAAAAAAAAAACCCGCCTGCAGCAGTCGGAGAAAACATATTTTGCAAATGATCTCACTGGAAACCTGGCAGGGTGCAAGATGCGCTTCGGAAAGGCAGAGCGGGGCTGTCAAAAGACGTGTCACTTGGAAACGTAATAAGTGGGAAGACAACAACGCTGGGTGGCCTGTCGCTGCTGCAGCTCAAAGCCCGGGAATGTCGCGTTTGTGCATCGGAGAGGCGGGCTTTGCAGGCCCGGTTAGCCAAACACAAACTAAGCCAGACTAGCCAGGTGGATGAACGGCTCAGAAGAAAGTCAAAGTCTGGGGACAAATTCTCCCCAGATTCTCCTAGGCCGCCTCACTTTCTCAGCTGACCCACAAACACGCACACACACAAAACCCTTGCAAACTTTAAAGCGATGCACCATTCTCTCTGCAGCCATCAAGGCTTCTAGCGGTGTTTCTCAACCGTGGCAAATTTAAAATTGGTGGACTTCAATACCCAGAATTCCAGCCTCTGTTCCAGTTTTGGAAACTTCGGAGAAAGTAGAGGCATTTTTAATCTGACAACGAAGGATCCTTGGTGCTCTCTGAGCTTGTTTGTTTTCTTGCAGGTGTCTCATCACCCAAATCCATTTAACTACATTAGCCATCCTTTACTGATGTGCACTAGATATACAGAATAACAGAGTTAGGAGGGACCCTGGAGGTCTTCTAGTCCAGCCCCCTGCTCAAGCAGGAAACCCTATAGCATCCCGATCAAATGGCTGTCCGGTCTCTTCTTAAAAGCCTCCAGCGATGGAGCACCCACAACTTCTGGAGGCAGGCTGTTCCATTGATCAATTGTTCTCGCTGTCAGGAGAATAGGTTGCCCCCCTCTTCTATTGGACATTTCACTTAGAACTGAATCTTTTTCAAGTAAATGAAATCCCCAGAAGTTAAAGCAGCTTTCTCTTATCACCCAAACAACCAGATCTGTAGCACCTTAAAGTCTGACAAATCAATTAAAATATTATTTGTGGGCTAGGGTTGATTGCTGCAGATGTCCGCCAACTTCCAAAGTTACAACGGAAACCGGGCTGAAAATATTCGTGGGAATAAAAACTGGATCAAAGCATCGGTGTAGAAAAAAGCAGGTAGAAAATTAAAAGACGCCACCCCACGTGGCTCCTCTGCTACTTTTATGCACATCCAGATGTCTTTCACATCTTTGGATGCAAAATGTTTATCCTGCTTGGAACTGCAAGAAGCTCCAGGACAGGAAACTGTTTTGTCCAAGCTCTGGAATATCAATTCTGCCCCAACCGGAATAGCCGTAAATTCCTCTCTGTTGACCCAATCCAACGGCAACAGCTCTTTAATATTTCAGTTAGCGAGGTAAAAGCATGTACCAGCCCATCAATTACCCAGGTCACAAGACAGCCGTTGGACAGTAGCCAGAGCATCCATTCGCCCGGCTTTGCAAAATGCCTTCTGAAGTATTGCAATTAACGAAGCAATGTGCCACGGACACGTCATTTTTAAGTGCTCCTGTACTTGGCCATGGATGCACGGGACCCTCACGTAGGGAAGTTCAACTTGTACTCTGGCTACAGGAGGCCTCCTTCAGCGGAGGAGCTGAGCCTTTTGAACGCAACCCTCGCAGGACGGCAAATGCATTTTTAACCACAGCATGTTCAGGAACACGCTCAGACGAGGAGAAATGCAGAATGATAGAGCTGGAAGGGACCTTGGAGGTCTTCTAGTCCAACCCCCAGCTCAAGGAGGAGACTCTCTACCTTCCGGTCAAGAGGCTCTTCAGTCTCTTCTTAAAAGCCCCTCCAGTGATGGCGCACCCACAACTTCTGGAGGCCAGTCGTCCCACTGATTCATTGTTCAAGAAATTTCTCCTTAATTCCAAGTTGCTTCTCGCCTTGCCCTCAGGAGCTTTGGAAAATAGGTTGCCCCTCTCTTCTTTGGGGCAACCCCTGAAATATTGGAGGACTGCTATCATGTCACCCCCATAGGAAAAGTGATCTGATCTGTGTGGGTTAAGGTCGTTGGCAAGAAACATACAAAGTCGGTGGTCAAGGGACTAGTAGAATCAACGAGAAGAGACGTTAGAAAGGTCTCAGAGTTGGACAAAAAATATTACACCATTGGTTTTCACCTACGTCCTAAGGTCTACACCAGAATGCCAGTATTCCTCCTCCCCTCATTCACGAAAGATGGGCATAGAGCAAGCAGTCATTAAACAAGGCAGCTGATAAACAAGGACTGTCTGTGCTGCACCACTCTTTGGCTTTTGCACATGGAGCCAAACTGAGGCTAAAAGGGCCGAGTTTACAACATCGCCTTAAAGCTTAATGTGATTTTCTAGGTTTTACGCCGGATGGAATCAGTCCGTGCAGCTTTGAAGCTGCAGCTGCAGAGGGCGAGTTGGGGCCGAGCAAACCCTGGATCAGCAGAAGGGCGGAAATGAAAATCAATTCCTCACATTTCTAATAAAGCTCCCAATTTATTTTTGAGAGGCACATGGATATTGCCCATGCAGGTAGTCTTCAACTTACGACCACAGTTAAGATCGGTGGTTAAGCGAATCGCTGCGGCGAGTCACATGGTTGTTAAGTAAATCTGGCTTCTCCGTACAGTTTGCTTATCAGACGGTCACAAAAGGGGACCACGCGGCCCTGGGACACAAATATGAATGAGCTGTCCAAATTTTGACCATGTGACCCTGGGGAGGCTGCAACGGCCGTAAGTGTGAAAAATGGTCATAAACCATAAATCATACTGTTGTAACTCTGAACAGTCACTAAATGAATGGTTGTAACTGGAGGACTACCGCATGGGAGGGAGGGAGGGAGGGAGGGAGGGAAGAAAGAAAGAAAGAAAGAAAGAAAGAAAGAAAGAAAGAAAGAAAGAAAGAAAGAAAGAAAGAAAGAAAGAAAGAAAGGGTTATACTTTAATCTTTTCTCAGGTGGGGAAGAGGAATTCCGCCCTCCCAAGAGAGCCACCCAAAGGCAGGAAGGGGGACGCAAAAGGGTCTGTGCTGATGGCCAGATTTAAACCAGGGAGGGGGGGGGGGACAC